>NW_019739942.1:114362-147998 GCF_002891405.2 Cryptotermes secundus
CATAACGCCTTTAGAGGGTTTGGTTGATTTTTGGATGAATCTGTGGTTTTCTTTTTTACAAGCATCTGCTAACACGTTCTTATAAATTTTTTTATACTTTTTTATATAGTTCAAAGAACGCCTAGGAAGAATCAACTTTTTCTTTAAGTAACATAGAAATTGAAGCCGCTGTCTAGAAACTTTTATCCCTTTAGTAATCCATCTGGATATAATGTTTTAGAAAATGTTATAGAATTTTTAAGGGAAATATATTTACCAAACACTTGCAATACTTGGTTACTGTATGCCCTATTTACATCAATATGTGAGTAAACATCTTCCCATATTTTATTTTTTTAAGTGATTTATAACCATGATGTTTTGAGATTTGAAATTTTTACGTCAGTGGTGATTCATATTGTCATTTTCTAAGTTATGACTGTGTAGGTTCCAGTGTCCATACAGACTTAACCATCGAAGTAGTCAGTTTCATATCCTACTATACATCCTGTAGCAGAAAAGTCCCCTCCTGCAGCTATATGCAAACACTTTGTCATCATCATGCATTAAAAGCAGGTCTTATTGTTAATAAATGAACTTACCTCTCCTAGGTCCTCATTTGCCTTGTGGTCATAAGTTGGAGCTATGTGATTGCTGCTGGAAGGTACATATCTATGCGTTACCCATGTACTAAGATTCATAGCTCCCAGTTACATATCAACACTGGTGAGAAGTAATTCATTCCACATGGCATTTTCTGCTGATGCTGCAGCTTTTCAGGTTCAGGTGAGCTTTAGAATCAATTAAAGTTTGTGTTTATTTATGTGTCAATTGGTCACTTTCTAAAATGGTCACTACAACCCACAGGGTGGACTTGGAAATGATTAGTGTCACAAAATTACAAAGAAGGCTCAACAAATCATGGGTACCAGATCACCATGGCACATAATGTTCGTATTGTGACACCTTGTGTATTTTTATAGCATTCTGAGGTATTTTAATTTCTTGGCATGTAATTGTGATTCTGAAAATTATATCTGCAACCATTGGTGAAACAGGAACCTTATCAGTTCACACTGTAACATCAGTAAGAAAATTATGGAATACTATGATTAACATAAGTGATTTGAAATTGAAAACATCCATTAAACATGTGGTATAGAGACTGTCTTTATGATTATGATGAAGAAGCAGTGTCTGCCCAGGCATAGTCTGGTATCAAGTTCTAAAATCATTGTATGTGAAAGTCCAAGAGTGCTATCACTTCCACTACATATAAAACTGGATTTGCTGAAGCGTTTGTGAAGGCATTGGATGAGGATGGAGATTGTCTCAAATACATCTGCAACAAATTCCCAGATATTGCAAGAAAACTAAAGGAGGAATTGTTGTGTCTCAGAGCAGGATGTTGAGTTTCAATGAAGATTTTTAAGAAGCAGTGAGACAATTTGAAAGAGAAGAATATATTTGCTTATAAAGTGGTATTCTGAATTTCTTTGATAGTGGTAAAGACTCAGATTACAAAATAATTGTTGAAAATGTACTCATTAAATTTCAAAAGTTATGCTGTAATATAAGCCTGAAGGTAATTTCTGACACATTTAGTCCGTTTTCCCCGAAATGTCAGTAGTTTAGTGATGAATAAGGCAACAGATTTTACAAGGACATAAGAGAAATGAATAAGAGATATCAGGGATCATTGCCAGTCACTGAATAGAGACTTTAAGCACAGCACATAGAATCAGTGCAAAAACATTGCACTTAGTTTCTCATATACAGTAGACCATGTTGGGTACTGAATACTGAATAACAATGAAATTCTGATCACTTAAGCTGGTTTTGACAGAATCAACATTTTGTGTTTGGTCTGCTACTGTGTAATATCATTACAGATAAATTCTTAAATACCAGTTTTTGTAGGAGCATCTTTAAAAATGGTGGTGCATGTATTTTTGTACGTGAAACTATTTATTCTACCACCATTAATATGGACAAATACTGTAAAGAAAAGGACTTAGAAGTATGTGCAGTTAGGTTACACCTCTCTGCTCATGAAATATGTGTTATTACCATCTATAGAGCTCCTTCTGGTAACTTTCAGCATTTTTTTTCAAAACCTTGAAGAACTTTTAAATATGATTTTTGCACACACCAAGAATATAATAATATGTGGTGACTTCAACATCAACTATCTCGAAGATTCTCCCCACAAACAGCAGCTAAACTCAATACTAGCCTCTCATGGACTATATAGTATAATCCAATTTCCTACTAGATTCCAAAATGATTCTTATTCCTTAATTGATAATATTTTCATTAATACATACAAGTTTACTAATTTTACTGTATGTCCCATCATAAATGGTCTTTCTGATCATGATGCCCAGAACCTAATAATACACAATATATTTAAACAAAAACCTAAAGATAGCTACTACTATATACGGGAAATAAACGATGTTTCAATTACTAATTTTAATAACAAATTAAGTTATGAGTTATGGGAAGACGTAATTAATGAAAAAGATATAAATACTGCCTTTAACCTTTTCCTGAATGTATACTTAACAATATTTCACTCTAGTTTTCCCTTAAAAAAAGTTCATACCCGCTCTGCCAGTAAATCCTGGCTAACACCTGGAATCAGGATTTCATGTATAAACAAAAAAAAGCTTTATTTAGCTCAAAGAAATAGTGATGATATAAATTTAACTAAGTTTTATAAGAATTACTGTAAAATTTTAACTTCTGTTATCAAACTTGCAAAAAAAAAACATAATAATAATATTATAACTCATTCAAATAATAAAATTGCAACTGTGTGGAATATTGTAAAGAGTACTTCGAAAATAAAACCTAATGTACCCAATATAAGTACTATAAGGGTAAACAGTAATTTATCCTCAGATTCTCAGATTATTGCTGAGGAATTCAATAAATATTTTGTATCAGTTGTTAAAAATAATCGCTCAGCTAATGACACTTCCAACCAAGAAAATCCTATATCTTATCTATCTAGGGCACGTAATCAACCTTTTCCCCCTATTACATTAAATTGTGTATCGTCAAAGGAAATAGAAGATATTATAAAATCCTTGAAAACAAAAAATTCATATGGATATGATGGGATATCCACTAAAATTTTAAAAGTTAGCAGTCCCTATATTTCTTCTCCTCTAACTTATTTATGTAATAGAATGCTAACAACTGGCAATTTTCCACTAAGATTAAAGTTCTCTGAAATAAAGCCCATATATAAAAAAGGTGATAAAAATGACACATCGAACTACAGACCTATTTCACTGCTCACATCAATTTCTAAGATCTTTGAAAAGGTAATCTATAATAGAATGCAACAACATATCAAGAAAAATAATATTCTTGCTAATGAACAGTTTGGATTTAGACATGCACGATCAACAGATGATGCAGCTTACTATCTTATTAATAATATCTTAACTGCTTTAAATAACAAAGAAATTGTGGGCGGTGTTTTTTGTGATCTTCACAAGGCCTTTGATAGTGTCAACTATGATATTCTGCTTTCGAAGTTGAATCATTACGGGATTAAAGGAAGGGCTTATGATGTAATTAGATCCTATTTATCAGATAGATACCAGAGAGTAATAGTTGTTTCTGACTCAATTAAATTCTACTCTAAATGGGAGCCTGTTACCGTAGGAGTCCCTCAAGGATCCATACTTGGTCCCTTGCTTTTCCTTTTATATATCAATGATTTGCCTAATGCCATATCTGATGTATCCTATCCAGTCTTGTTTGCGGATGACACAAGTCTAATAATTAATAATCCTGACACCCCAAGATTTGAAAAAGATATAAATATAGTTTTAGAAAAATTAAATAAATGGTTTAGTAGTAATTTATTACTACTAAATCCTACAAAAACTTACTTTCTACAATTTATAACTAAAAACACAAGAGTTTTAGATTTACATATACTATGTGGGAATAAACAAATAACCAATATGGAGGTTACAAAATTTCTAGGTTTGGTTATTGATCATAAATTGTCTTGGCAAACCCATATTGACCAAATGATACCCAAATTAAATAAGGCATCCTATATAATTAGAGTATTAAAACCTCTTTTATCCTTGGAGTGCCTAAAAACTGTTTATTTCTCCCTAGTTCATTCAATAATATCTTACGGCATAATATTTTGGGGGAGTTCGGCTCATGCAAAAATCATATTTCAAATACAGAAAAGAATAATAAGAATTATTACCAATTCGCGTAATATAGATTCGTGCCGTAATTTATTTAAGGAGTTACATATTCTGCCACTTCAGTCTCAATATATATTTTCTTTACTTATGCTGGTTGTCAAGAATAGAGATTGCTATATAACAAACTCAGATGTCCACACACGTAATACCAGATTTAATCATGACTTGCATCTTCCAGTGGTAAACTTAACGATATTTCAGAAAGGTGGATGGTATTCTGGTATCAAACTTTATAACCACCTCCCTCCAGAGCTTAAACAATTATCTTATGACATTCCTGGATTTAAAGTGGCGTTAAAGAAGTTTCTTATCACCAGTTCTTTTTATACTGTTGAAGAATACTACTGCTGGAAGAAAGATTGACACCTCATGTATATATTTTAATCATGTATGTAATTTTAAATGTTATTTTGACTTATGAATGTATTATGGTACAGTAGTTTAGTCGTATTTTGACGATGATGAATGTCTGATTATGTATGTATATTTATACGAATGTATGTTATATTGTATGTTATACGTATGTTATATTGTATTATTGACTTGTTCTGTATCTGAGGCAGATGCCTCTATGGATATTTTTGGAACTGTAAATAAATGATGACCAAATATGCATAAAATCCATTGAACCATCCAGGTACTAGTAAGTTGCACATGCATACATACAGGCAGACACATGACGTTCTGGAAGTCTCTTTTTTTTTTTTGTTTAATTCAGTGGTCAATAATTGGAACCCTTTATAGAATCTAAAGATTGATTTGTTACAACCACAACACTTCCTCATACATACTATGTATATGAGAAAGTGAAAGACCAGAAAACTTCATTCTATCATGAATAATTTGCTAAACTGGGATAAATGTTCATTTGAACATCAGTATTGTGCATTATAGCCAACTTTTTAATTTGAGTGTTTAGTAGATTACACAAGTTACTTTGTCATTGTGGTATGAGAAATGAAATGTAACACTATAATGGAAAAATGCATGTATTTTTCAGTTCTAATTTGTTAAAAAATCTTGCAGTTGGTAGGAAAGGAATGACAGTTTTTAGATCATTCTTGTAAATTGTTGAAAATGACATACTCATATTAAAACAAGTGTTGTCATATTTAGACGTGGTGGACAGTGCTGCTTCTCAGATCCCGTTACAACTCAAAACTGTAAACTTGATTTTAAGTGAGTATTCTGTCCTAAAAGTTTAAATTATTTCACACTAATTTTAGGAACGTCTGAAAGGTTTGTATCGTTTGGTGCATGACATAGAAGAAGAACGAATTCGAAGTGAACACAATCTCAACAATATCACAAAAGCTCATGAGAAAATAAATCAAGAAGAGAAAGTTTCACCATACTATCAGGTAAGGGTAATTAATCATGATGCATTACAGCATGTTTCGCAGTTTACAAATGGCATTTTTCCATCTTTTTGTAGGTATTCTGATATGTCATCTTCCAGATTTATATTCATAATATTTTATGGAATAATACAAAAACTTGTTGTGGCACCTATGCTATAATGTTTATGAAGTCCGATACTAATGAAATTCTTCGTTCTCTCACTGTCTGTAAATAATTAATGTTACATCATACTAAATTCCTAGTAATGAACATTTGTTGTTGTTTTATTTCATTACCTTGTATCACATTTCAGTTAATAATAAGATACTGATGGTGGTAAGAAAGAGATGCTGTTATACATTTTTGCTTAAACAGTTCCCATTCCATACCTGAAATTGTTTTTGTTGTTGTTGGCAATTTCTTTACCATTGTTAAATCCATGGCTGTGGTTCAAACCCAGTTGCATGTCTAGCAGGAAGTGGCAGAGCATGACTTCATGATGCAGAGGAAGTCATAAACATTTTGGCAGTTGAGTATGTACATCATACAAGACAACGTTGCAGATTTGAGATAAAAGTTAAGATACTTAATGAATAAATGAGGAAGAAAATGTGAACTGCTGAGCTTACTATTCTTTTTTTTTTACTTAAAAATATCTGTGACAGAATCACTGAGGTTTAAACTGCTTTATAAATCTTGAACTTTCTTCTCAGTTGTCATTAATGATAATTGTCCTTATTCTCTCCTGAGTCGGAGTGCTGTGTTGGGCTGAAAATATATGGTATTGTGTATATGGAAGTTTCATATATGCACATGTTCATATGTGTGTGAAGGCATACCTGTATAAGCTATGGCTCTGTGGATGAGGATTTTGTCATCATTATCATCTGCTCTTCGTTCATCTATTAAGTTGATATAAACACTTTCTTTTATATTAATGTATTCATATATTCCTATGGCATGTGCCACACACTACCACATACTTAGTGAATTACACACAACAATATCACACAGGTTTGGCAAATGAGTAATTATTCTTTATTAATAATCTATATAAATAAAAATGTAAATGTTCGTTTGTTCAAAATCTTAAATCCCCGAAAGTTCTTCACTGATTGCTTTGAAATTTTGACACAACATTGAATTCAAATACGCGCGTTTTTATATACCTATTATATAGATGTCACACTTGTGACAGGTAAAATCATGCTTCTTTTGAAAAACAGTGCCATCTGTTGGACGTAAAAGCAACACACGCTATACTAAATATTTTATGATTCCATTTCAGTGTTTTCGATTGCATTGTTAAATTGGATTTTCATAGATTTCGATTTATTTTCATTTTGATTTAATTATTTCATGTGACATTGCGTTGGAATTGAGCTGTGTCTTTTACCATAGTGTTCATTTCATGAGTATAGTTTATTTTTTTCTTCTTTCATTGTTTTTCATTTCGTTTTCTTAACTGTTTTCCTTATTTTTCAGTGCAATTGGCGGTGGAATTGAGCTGTGTCGATTGATCTGCGCTTGAATTGAAATGTTTTGTTAGTATTTTTTTTTTTTGTTTCTTCTTTGTTTTCCAGTTTGTGTTCTTTCCTTTTTTAATGTTTTGCAATTTCATATGTTTTTGTTATAACTTTCTTTCTTTCTTTCTTTCTTTCTTCCTTTTTCTTCTTCTTCAGTGCAATCGATCTGCTTTAGTTCTTCCAAATAATGCCTCGCAGAAGATCAAACTTAGGTCGTCATGCTCGCGGAGCGGAAGCAGTGTGATGAGTAATTGCAGATCAAACTGGGGAAGAATGGGCATCAGCGAATGCGCGAAACAGGCAAAGAATGGCTCAAATATGTGCCGAGGAAGCAGCAGAGCGATGTGCAGCCAGACTTGTGGATGCACGGTTGCGAGCACGGCGATCGCGTTCTGCAGCTTCAGATCTGCTTCGTTCTCAACAGAATGAACACAACAGGCAGAGAGTGGCTGAAAGACGTCAACGAGAAACAGCAGGTCAGCGTCAAACACAACTCCAGCGGACGAAATAAATGCTTGCCTGAAATAATCTACTTTGTGGCGACACGTAAAGACATTAAAATTAACTACAAATATGCGTGTCCAGCTGCAAAACGATCGATCAGCTGAGATATTCTCACATCAATTGCAGGAAATTGGGAACAGAAAGGTGCCCGTTGATCTGACCTCAGGACGAATATCATTGCCTCATAACTTCTGCAATTTAGTGACGTCAAAAGAAGAATCGGTTGAAAAAGTATTTCCCAATATTCAAACCAATTATAAGAATCACGATTGGCTGAGTGAAGGAGCTATTCTTGCAGCCAAGAACAAAGACATCTACAAACTTAACAGTATCATTCAGTCTAACATTCAATGCGAGGCAGTCACATACAAGTCCGTCGACACTGTTGTGGAAGCAGATGAAGCGGTTACTTATCCAACAGAATTTTTTAATTCACTTGATCTGCCAGGGATGCCACCGCACGTACTGCAATTGAAAATATGCATGCCAATTATCATGTTGCGAAATATCAACCAGCCAAAGCTTTGCAACGGCACGCGGCTTTCAGTAAAAAAATTATTGAGCAACGTAGTAGCAACAGTCTTGACAGGACCTTTCAAAGGTGAAAATGTCTTGATTCCTCACATTCCTATGATTCCAACGGATGTGCCATTTCAATTTAAGAGATTGCAGTTCCCAATTCGATTGGCGTTTGCAATCACCATCAACAAAGCTCAGGGCCAATCTTTAGAATTGTGCGGTTTAGATCTAGTCATGGATTGCTTCTCACATGGACAGTTATATGTTGCGTGTTCTAGAGTCGGCAAACCAGAAAATCTCTATATCTGCACAGACAATGGAACAACAAAAAATATTGTATACCCACAAGCATTGTGAAATTAAACATATTAGAAATGTGCGCTTTCTCTTTTCTTTCTTTTCCATTTAACCAGACTGAGCCACAGCAACGCGTGGCTGGGTACAGCTAGTATTTCAATATAAAAGTAATATTGAGCTGATAAATCCTGTATTATGTTTTCAGATAGACACATGGTTCACAGTACAGCAGTCAATAAGATATTCTCTGTAACCAACAGTAGAAAACAAAGGTTGTCATTACATTCTTCTGTCTACTTGTTAAGACCTTTTAACTGATTATAATTGATTACTCTTGATATACACAACATAATTCCTTGACATTAAATTTTAATAAAACATATTGTATGTATTTTACAACGATAAGGAAACATATTGTAAACTCCCCTATAAAGTATTTACATTCTGACATTAATAGTACACAAGTTATGGACTTTCTGGGGGTGTCTTTGGATCCATCCTTATCTTGGCAAGGACATATATCTAAAACAATAAAGAAATTAAATTCTGCTTGTTTTGCCATTAGGTCTCTGAAATCGTTACTATCTATTAATGATCTAAAAATGATATATTTTGCCTATGCTCACTCTATAATTGTATATGGAATTGCCTTTTGGGGAAATGCCACTAATAGCAAGGATGTCTTCATAGTGCAAAAAAGAATTATAAGGAGTATTATGAATGTAAATTCTAGAGCCTCTTGCCGGGGATTTTTTAAATATTTAAACATATTGCCTTTTTATGCTCAATATATACTTTCGCTTTTGCTTCTGGTGGTGAAAAATATGCATTTGTTTGCACTAAATGCTGAAATACATGTCATAAATACACGACAAAGTACCAGCTTACACGTGCCATTGATAAATTTGGCCAAATATAAGAATAGTGTGTGTTGTATGGGTATTAAAATATTTAATAATCTGCCACATAATTTAAGAAAATTATCGAGTGATTATAAAAAATTTAAGTTAGCTATAAATAATTTTCTCTTAAATCAATCATTTTATTCGATAAATGAATACTTGGAGTGGTCAAAAGAAAGGAAATAGAATACAGGTGAATATTTGTTTTATTTAGATACACTTATGTGTAGTAGTTTTTGTAGACTCTGTATAAATGTATGTATACTTTTATTATTAATTGCTTATAATGTCCGTATTTTAGTTATTATTGATTTATTATACTAAGCATTGACTAAGTTGTATTATTGCAACTGTTTTATTATAGTATATTTTACTATTTGGGACTGCTTCTACAACTGNATGGACTTTAATGCTTATTTATATATTAACAGGTATAATGGTTCAAGCTATATCTTATAAAGAAATGCAGTACTCTTTTTGCTTAACCTAATTTATTTAGAAACTGGAGGAAGTAAGTGACTGAAATATTTTTGTTTTTTTTTCCTCCAGCAAAAATTGAAAGGTCTGTATTCTGCTGCTGTGGCAGATGCTGAGCAAGAAGAAGAATTAATTCGCAGTGCACTGACAAAAGTCAATGAGATTCGGTCCATCAGGAATGAAAGGAGGATACAAGCAAGAAATGCTGGGAATAAGGAAACAATACGTAGAGGTGCACTGATGAAAATGCTTCAAAGCTCAGCACAGACATTGCCTTTGTGGGTAGGAAAACTGGGGGAGAAAGCTCCAGCACTTTGTGGAGCAGTTCCTGCAGAACCTACATACATAGCGAAGGTAAACATCTTCACATAGAATGTTCTCTGTTTAGTCAGATGACAACTGTGATTATGACCCACGTATTGCTAATTTATGGGTCATAATCATAGTTGTCATCTGACTAAACAGAGAACGTTCTAAGTCAAGATAGAAACGTGGGAGAGTTCTCAAGATTTTCCAGTATTATCGGTTAACTTAAGAAAAATACTCTCTTCTGGAATGTGATGCCATACATTTTGTTACCTATCTTTCAAGCTGCATTAATTATCTAGCATCTGTAAGGAATTGGATGTTCCAGTTATATAAATCTGCCAGTGTCATGAAAATTATTACAGAAACCAAGATTTTATGTGATTTTCACCTTTTTCTTGTCATTTGCATATTTCCATTCTCTGTTTCAGAATAAAAATAACATAGTTTCCCTTTAGCTTTTGCAAGATCATCTTCTTAGGTAGTGCAATGGATTTCTGTGTGAAAGATTTTAGGTATACTGTAATGTAATATACTGTAGTTTGGAACACTATGACTGTAATGACATTTACATGGGGGAGGATAACTGGCATCACTGCTACTGGCAAGTGGAAGAACTACTTCATGGCATATGATTATTGCAACTTTGTATCTGAATAACTTTATAAAAATAAAAATGGTAAATTTTCTTTGAGATTTTTGTGAGTTGCAAGAGAATTCTGGATAAAATCTAAAAGAATACTGAATGTTTATACTGGATAACCAGGAGTTTACTCTACATGGTATGACATCCCAGAGACAGTAATCTTCAGATCAGTTTTACCATATAAATTCACATAAATGCAGACTGTTTGATAGGATGTGAGCTATGGAATTGAATTGTTTAGAAGATATTGGTAAACTGTTAAAGTAAAAAAGTAAAGCTATCCTTGTAACAGGCTGTGAAGGCCCATAGGATTGTGAGACATTAAGGGTCCCACATTATCCAGACAATTGGCTCAAAGATGGCGGTAAGGTTGTCAGCCTTACATGCTGGCTGCGCTTTACTCCCCAGGAAAATTATTTAATTAATTCCTGGTACTCATTTCTGTTAGAGCCTGAGTCGACCCCAGGGCCATAGTACAGCTGGAAAGATTAGGTCAATTGAAAAAAGTCCAGTTGCCTCATCGGGACTTGAAGCTGCAACCTTCCGGCTTGTAGCATAGTGCCTCAACAAACTACTAGGCAATATTCTATCTTTCACACACAGCTCAGAGCCCAAGTGTCATCAAACTCCTTATAACTATATTGTCTTTGTGATATTCAGATGGGGGACATGGTTGCTGCCTTAGTAAAAGGTGCAGAAGAAGAGGAAAACTGGATTCTAGCAGAAGTCGTGCAATTTAATGCAGCCACAAACAAGTATGAAGTAGATGATATAGATGAGGAACAGAAAGACAGACATATTTTGAGTCGGCGTCGTGTTGTACCTCTCCCACTGATGAGAGCCAATCCTGAGACTGATCCACATGCTCTGTTCCCAAAGGGTTCTATAGGTTTGTATTCTGACTGTAATGTATTAAAAAGTGAAAACTGGCCATTGTCAGGATGCTGACGTTACTTTATCCTGAGTGTAATCAAGTTTCCAAGAACATTCATCTTTAGGAACTTGTCTTACTTACAATGTTAGCAGCTTCCTTCCTTGTGCTACAAAATACTTGTATTTTCCTGCACTCATTTTCGTGCTAAATATCAGTTTGTTGTTGGTCACCTACAATTTTTTGTAACAAAATTTTGCTGCACAAACAAGTGTATCCCTTCCTGTAGGTGTTAATAATATGTTCTTACTCTTTTAGTGATGGCTCTGTACCCTCAGACAACATGTTTCTACAAAGCTATTGTGAATCAACTTCCTACATCTTCCACAGAAGAATATGAAGTTCTTTTTGAAGACCCATCATATGCTGATGGCTATTCTCCACCTCTGACGGTTGCACAGCGCTATGTTATTTCTATCAAAGACAAGAAAGGAAAAAGCCAAACATGACAGCCTGCTATAATGACAGACATCATCACAGTGCCTTCAGTTTCTTCAGAATGAGAAAAAGAGAAGAAAAACTGTTAAGAAATGGTACAATAAAGAAAACATATTGAAAAATATCTCATTTCCTTTACAGTCAGACTGAATCTAAAATAATAAAGGTAAAGTTGTCCCTGTGCTTAACTAACCAAGCACTATGCAGTGAAGGCATATGGGGGAGTGGAAGTATAGTTTTAAATATGTGATAATAATAGAAGAAAGCAGTCTTCTGGGATTTGGCACCGTGTATATGTGGTGTTAACCGACATTTCGGAGGAACGTATCGCCCCCATCTTGGTGTTGTCGCTTGCAGATTTCTTATACTTTTTCTTCTACCCTGAAGATGGGGGCAATACGTTCCTCCGAAACGTCGGTTAACACCACATATACACGGTGCCAAATCCCAGAAGACTGCTTTCTTCATAGTCACCGCCGTGAAAGCCTCAAATCTTACATGTGATAATAATAGTTTAAGGAAACTTGGATTAAGCATGGTAATAAAACTTAACTGACAAAAGAATAGAAGACATTGACATCTAAACATTTGTCGTTAGGGGAGATGAATCAAGGATTTCAAACTGTACTAACCATGACCTGAATTTGTGCACTTTTCATAATATGAGTTAATACCAAGGGACGTTTACTTTTAAACCCATATAGACTTCCAGATTGCGATATCACGACTTTGCTTTGGCTTAAAATGAGACTAAATTCACAAAGGATAAGATTTTATGAAATTTTCTGTGAACACAACATAAGATTTTTACAGTAAAATATCACTTCTTTACTTTGGTGCAAAAATATGAACTACATGAATTTCAAGGTCTTGAATTCAAATTTTTATAAGGTAATGTTAAAGTTGTTCCTGTTCATAATTAGTTAAGCGCCACACTATAAAGAAGTATGGGGAGGGGGGTGTAGCTACACTTTGACTCATTCATAACCTTGACAGTAGGTGCAGGTGAGCAATGAGTTTTGTCCCAAATGTTTTTCTCTGGTGAAAGAGTAGTGCGGTAGAAATTGGTAACATTTTGGAGGAATGTTGGTAATCTACTAGACTATAGTTTTCATTATTCTAGTAGTTTGTTTAACATTAAGACTATTTGCTTTTTTGTTATATTATAGTTCAGTTATGTATAATAGTAAGCATAAGTGGAAAATTTCTTCAGGATTCGCAATATTACAGACCATCTTGTTTGTTAGACATGCCGGTTTGACAGGATTTGTGCGTCTGATAATGAATTCAGAGTTTTTTTTAAACTTATTGTGTTAAAAACAGCTATTTGCAGCAAAAATTACCTTTACGCATCCTGACCCTTTGCACAATTTACTTTGTTGTGAAATGAACAGTGGTCTCTTGCAGAATTGTATGTTTTTAGATACTGTAAGTGGACATGTGCAAAATAAAAGTGTGTTCTTATAGGTATGCCACCAGCGTACGGACATCTCTCAGATTCTGATGACATTTTTATTCAAATACAAAAGCATGCTTATAAAATATGAATTTGGGTTTTAGATAAGTCATTTAGACTTGCATTTAAAGATATGATTAAATTTATGTTTATATTATTAAATATGTAGGTAGCAACGGCAGCTTGGTCGGTATAGTTTGCTTGCGGACTCAAATCACAGAGTTTTTTTTTCTTTCTTTAATATGACATGGACTGCATAGAAAACAATGCCTCCAACAATTCTTCATTACCATGGGAACTTGTTAGTAGCATTGATAGGTGGATGTGTAGACAAACCCACAGACTCTCCTTTGATAATATACAGACTATAGAAATCTGTGCCTCCAACAATTCTCTTATTGTTATATGTATTCATTGCCATAGGAATGTCTACTGAGCTGTTGCCTGCCTAACAATGATAAGGGGGATTTATGAAGTTCACCATTAAGGCGGTCTCAGGTGCCATGATGTAGATGCTGGATAAGGGGGGATACACATCAAGGTGATATTATAGGTCTGCTTCTATTTATCAAAAATTGGGGAAGTAATTTAAAGAAGACACAGACATTTTGCTTAATTTATGATGACATACTGGGGTCCTGTGTTATAGCTCCACCATACTTTACCTTGGCACATGGAATGTTAGAAGCATGTACACGGCAGGTACGCTCATGGCAGTGGCAGAAGAAATCTTAAAATATAAGTTAGATTTAGCAGGAGTGCAGGAGGTCAGATGAGGGGGGGGGATCACATCAGCAGGCGTATATACATTTTTCTATGGAAAGGGGAATGAAAATCATGAATTAGGTACAGGTTTTTTCATACATAAGAGGATTGTATCAGCAGTTAAGGGGCTAGAGTTCGTTAGCGATAGGATATCATATATAATACTAAAAGGTCACTGGTTCTGTGAAGAACCAGAACATGTCTTTGATAAATTTTTGAAGTACCCTATGAAAATTTTGCTAGGAGATATCAATGCCAAAGTAGGGAAGGAAGACATTTTCAAACCAACGATTGGGAATGAGAGTTTGCATGAAATTAGTAATGATAATGGAGTTAGAGTAGTAAACTTTGCCACATCAAAAAATCTTACTGTCAAAAGTACAATGTTCCCACATCGTAACGTCCATAAATTTACTTGGACATCTCCTGTTGGGAAGATACACAATCAAATCGACCATATTTTGATAGATAGGAAATGGCATTTAAGTATACTTGATGCCCGATAATTCAGGGTAGCAGATTGTGATACTGACCACTACCTGGTGGTGGCAATGGTTAGGAAAAACTAGCAGTGAGTAAAAGAACAACACACAGTTCATATGGAGTGGTTCAATCTCAAGAAATTAAACAAGGTAGTAACACCGCTCTTTTCCAACCCGCCTTTGCTTGTTTCGGCGCAGTAGGAATGGTGCTATCCCTGCTACACCTGTTTCTACCTTAGGACAGTGTATGATGGCTACTGCAAGTTGTTCTCACAGATCAAACTAAGGAAGATCGGTATAGGTACGGGAAACTAGCTGGGTCGGTTCGCATGAGTCTCAGGGTAGCAATGCCGCAGAAAGCGTTTTTCTGAGAGTTGAGCCAAATTGACGTTTATTCACCTGCTGATTCACCACACTGTTAAAATAATGTATTCTTAGCTTTAAGTTACAGCGTTACACTATCGGCTAGCTATGTCCCGGAGCGTGCAAGGGTCACGTCCGTTCAGATCGGAATATTGTGAAGGTCTCCTTTTGTGGAATGGCTTGCACCCCCACGCCGAGAATTCGAAAGATGGTGTTGACATATAACATTTCATCCCATCTTCTGTGGGAAGCTTGAACGAGGCAACTCAATCATACTGGCCCTCATTCACAGGCAATTGTAACAAGCTCTGACCTGTCCTTTTAGGCGCGTCCGGTTCCCTGTACCCGAGCTAAATTTATGACTGATCGTAAATGTCATAACTCCGGACTTCTTGTTTCTGCCAGAATCTAGAAATTTTCAACATAAACACCGTATTGCACGTCCCAGACGATGAAATACGATATTATAGATCACGATACATTTCCAGTAATACCGAAACATAAGACTTTTGAAATTTAAATTACCGAGAATTAATTAGAAATAAATTTCATGGTCATCTATAATCATCCAAATAAATAAGGGCTCAGAATGATCAGCATCAGTAGATGGTAAGGAGCAATATTGTGTTGAAATCTCAAATAGATTCACAACTTTGGAAAACTTAGATACTGAGGAAGATGTTAATAAAGCTTGGGAAACTATTAGAGAGGGTATAAACATTTCTGCCAAAGAGAGTCTGGGTTATTATAACTGAAGAAGCATAAGCCATGTTTTGTTGAAGAATTCTCAAAATTATTAGACGGAATAAAGCAAGCCAAATTGCAGTGGTTACAGGATTGTATTCGTGTAATATGTTGTATATCAGCAATAAGACTTACTTATGGAGCTGATCCCTTCATGAGGAGAAGGATTATAGACTCTAAAAATAAATCAAAAACTATTTGGAACATAATCAAAACTGAAACTGGGAAAAAAGAAGATAAAGTAGACATTCAATCCCTTGATATTAAGGGTATTATAACTTCCGACCAACAAATCATGGCAAAAAATCTTAATGATTATTTTGTAACAGTTGCTGAGGATATTATTGATAATACAAGTATTAGTAAAACTGGACAGCCTATGCATGATAACTATTTAAATTATATGTCCTCAATGTTCACGAGTCCGCTGTCAAATATTCGACCTAAGCATGCCTCTACCCATGAGATAGAAGGAATCATCAAATCCTTAAAAGCCAAATACTCCCATGGTTATGATGAGATACCTGTCGCAATATTGAAAGCTAGTGCCCTATTTATTAGTTCTCCGCTAACATATATTGTAAATAAATCTCTTTCTTCAGGAATTTACCCAACTAGACTGAAATTTTCAATAGTAAAACCAGTATTTAAAAGTGGGGATAAACTTAACATCTCTAACTATAGACCAATATCTTTGTTACCGGCTTTCTCTAAGGTATTTGAAAAGGTAATATATTCAAGGCTTAACCAGCATCTAATACAAAATAAGATACTTGCTAGTGATCAATATGGATTTAGAAAAAACTCTACAACAAATAGGGCCTCTTTTAAATTATTAAATGAAATTTTAGTAGCCATGAACAATAAATTAACTATTGGGGGCATTTTCTGTGACCTGAAGAAAGCATTTGACTGTGTTAACCACGAAATATTTTTAAATAAACTGGGATACTATGGGATAAATGGAGTATTTAAAAAATTAATCAAGTCTTATTTGAACAATAGATACCAAAAGGTAGTATTAAATAATAGGACAACCTATAATACCACCTTTTCTGATTGGGAGATCATCAAATATGGTGTCCCACAAGGCTCTATATTAGGTCCTTTATTTTTCTTATTGTATATTAATGACTTACCCAAAGTAATAACAAATAATGCGAAGATTATTTTATTCGCTGACGATACTAGTATCATAATATCCGATTCGAGCCCTCATAATTTGGAAATTAATATGAATAAACAATTCTTAGCCATAAACAAATGGTTTGAAGCTAACCTGCTATCCTTAAATTTTAATAAAACCCACCATCTCCTGTTCAGGACTAAAAATAGTTTGGTAACAGACATAAGCATATATCATCAAAATAAGAATATCACTAATGTGCCAAATATTAAGTTTCTAGGTATTTATATTGATGAAACATTATCATGGAAGTCTCATATTGATAAATTAGTAATTAAAATGAGTGCAGCTTGCTATGCAATTAGAACTGTAAGAGGTCTCATGTCACAGGAAACCCTAAGGATGATCTACTTTGCCTATGTGCATACTATCATGGAATATGGGATAATTTTCTGGGGTAGCTCAGCAACTAGTATAAATGTTTTCAGAATGCAAAAGCGGATCATTAGAACTATTATGAATGTAAGAACTAGAGACTCATGTAGGGAACTATTCAAAAACCTAAAAATATTACCAATGTACTCACAGTATATATACTCTATAATTCTGTTTGTTGTAAATAATAGAGACCTATACAGTTCAAACTATGAGACCCACAATCTCAATACTAGACATACCACAAATTTGCATCTTCCCACATCACGCCTAACAATCTTTCAGAAAGGACCATATTATTTTGGTATCAAGGCTTATAACCACCTGCCATCCAGAATCAAGAGTATGAGTAATGATGTGAAACTATTTAAATTGAGGCTAAAAAGATTTTTTCTTTCAAATTCTTTTTATTCTTTAGAGGAATATTTTAACCATGTATGTAATTAAAATTGGTAATTGTACCCCTGATATGTTATAATTTTATATCATTACGTAAGTATTTTGTATCAATTATTGTTTTATAATTTTGATCATTTTATGCATTGTACTTTAATATAAATCTTTTAACTGTCTTAATGACAAAAGTATGTATGTAGTGTTTGTATTTTGCGTATTTTAATCTATTAGCTTGGGACAAAATCCATATCCACTGGTCAGCTGTACCATAAGGATCAACGGAATGTATAAATGTAAATAAATAAATAAATATAAGCCAAATCTTCAGCTACTCAATAATTTCCCAGCATTTTGTGGAACCTGAAGGTTCAGTACCGTGTTCACAAGAGCTCTCCACTGGTCCCTATCCTGAGCCAGATCAATCCAATCTATATCATCCCATCGTATCTAAGATTCATTTTAATATTGTCCACCCACCTACGCCTTGGTCTGCCCAGTGGGTTCGTTCCTTCTGGCTTTCCCACCAATATCCCATATGCATTCCTCATATAACCCATTCGTGCTACATGCCCTGGCCACCTCATCCTCCTTGACTTGATCATTCTAATTATACTTCAGCAATAAGCCTAAACACGAAAATATGATGAAGTAAATGCAGAATTACACATACTTGTCTGTAATTTTGGGAACGATGTCGGTATGGTAGAAAATATAACTTCAAATGTTGGTACCAGTCGGGTATGTGAACAGAAGTTGATGAAGAAGGATCAACTGGATTTAAAGAGTCTTTTAATAGTGAAGAAATCTTTGTTCACTGCTTCATATATCTTGACTGGTCTCATCTGAGTATTGAGGCAGCGACGCTTTTATGGACGTTTCGTGGACACAATTTTTGTAACGCAGCAAACTTTACCTCACATTAACGGACATTAACGGGTTTGGGATTCAACTTTCGGCCCTCAGAAAAGGTCGGGCTTTTACAATTCCTGACGTTCCTGACAGCGAATCGATTTTTCCACAACAGCTCTGCTGTATACAGCATTTGGAATCTTTTTAGGATATGAAATCTTTCATTGTATAATTTATTGCATTTACTGACGAGTACACTTCGCAGAAATACGATTTTCCTTCCGTGAATTATTTCGGGATATTTATTAATTGCACGAGAGAAATCTCGTTTCTATACATTGCTGGCATTGAGTTGAGAAACGAATATTACCGGCATTATTGAGTTCTGAATAATTGGTGTTTCATTAATCGTTCGTCATCAACGTTTAGGTGAAGAAGTTTAAAATTATTCCTATTGTATATGTAATTTTGTTTTTTCCACTTTCAGATACGCTGTTAATGACATCACTCAAGGTTTGCCTATAGATTGGTGGTCTTCTACAAGAGTAAGGCAGTGATAGCGTAGTTTTGAGTTTTCTGTGTATATTAGTATTGTGTGAAGTTCAGGTGAATGAGGCTGCCAGATTTTGATATTAAAGTTGAGTTTGCCGTAAAAAAAAAAGTAAAGCTATCCCTGTAGCAGGCCGTGAAGGCCCATAGGGTTGTGAGACGTTGAGCCGTATCAGAGGCAAAGTATTTGAAAATATATATTTGAGGTTATATGACAGTATACATCAAATACTTCGCAATTGCAGAAAAGGAAATGGCCGAAACAGAAGAGTTGGGGCTTAGTACAGAAGATCAGCTAGAAGCCTTAGATTCGCTAGAAAATGGCCAAGAAGTTGAGGTTGCTGAGGGCGGAGGAGGAGCAGGAGGGGGAGGCGGAGGAGACTTGTCTGTAGGGCCAAATGCAGTGGATGACCCTGTAAGTACATCAATTATACGGTCGTTTTCCTAAATAAATTTTACTTCAGTTACATAGTGAGATAGCTGCACAAGAACGTTCAGAGTGATCTTTATCAGTTTAGCTTCTTGATTACAGGAGTTGGAGGCAATAAAGGCAAGAGTTCGGGAAATGGAAGAAGAGGCTGAGAAATTAAAGCAGTTACAATCTGAAGTTGATAAACAGATGAACCTTGGCAGTCCGCCAGGAATAAGTTAGTACAGAAATATAGATGTAATGTAGTGTGTTTCATTTGAATATGAAGATTCTCTTTAGAAATGTGATTGTGTGTAGTCTGGTAGCAGAAAGTTAGTAGCATTTGGGAGGAACCTGCATCCTCCATCTTCAAGGTAGAAGCATATGTTGCATGGAAAAATATGAGTATGGATATGAGGAAAGGAAATTGCTGCAATCATATGCAGTAGGAGGTGGTGAGCCTTAAAATGGGAGTCAGTTTTCTCATAACATTTCATATCTCAGTCTTTGCACTCACTGGTTTGCCTTGCCCTTTTTAAGGGCAGGTCTCTCATAGCTCTGGCCATAGTCCCATTCCCATATTTGCACCTTCATTTTTGTGCATGGTCTATCTTGTTCCGTTAACATAGAGATAGCAGGTTCCTCAGAAACCTTTCTTCAGGGCTATATGACATAACATTCCAGAAGACAGTGATCTTTAATTTGGTTTGTGATTTACAGATTCTTTGTCTCTTTGTACTTCAGTGCATGTTTGTATTAACAGTAATTGGAGAGTTTGAGAGTTAAAGATTGTGAGATGATTTATTTATAATGTATGATGAAGCAGTCTAGTATAACTGTAATACATGATCAAGAAAGATTATATCAGGTTATTAAGTAATGTATTTGGCAACCTATTTCAGTCCTGTCTTCAAGTATTGTATGTAATTGGAGTTGTGCATCATGTAGTAAATGAGTAGGTTCAGTGTTAGTGGTTCATTGAACATTGAGTATTTTTTGTCCTTTTGTATGTATGCATACAAGGGTAGATTACATCATGCTGCTTGGGAAAAATGGAGTGTAGGGTTTTTTTGGGTCAATTTATTTACGTTCCATAAATCCCGTTACAGGTAGACACCATAGGATAAGGAACAAGTCCAGTACAATAT
Source organism: Cryptotermes secundus (assembly GCF_002891405.2). Classification (NCBI taxonomy): domain Eukaryota; kingdom Metazoa; phylum Arthropoda; class Insecta; order Blattodea; family Kalotermitidae; genus Cryptotermes; species Cryptotermes secundus. The sequence goes on from NW_019739942.1 coordinate 135,198, forward strand.
AAATACATTCACATCTGTGCAATAACAGTCTAATTAAAAATTAATAAGATTACAAATTACATAAATGTAAGTTAAATATACTTATGCATCACAATTTGAGCCTCTTAACAGGAACAATGTCAATGTGTACATCGCTAATAAGTAATAAGATTATAAATTACATAGATATATGTTATTTATACTTGTGCATCAGAATTTGAGCCTTTTGTCAAGAACTGTCAAAGAGTACTTCATTAAAGGTTATAAAATATGTAAGTAAAAGCAAGCAAGCAATCTCCATTCATACATTCATAGGTCCCCATAAGGGAGACTTGTGAATACAGTAAAATACAGTCAAAAACGGCAAGCGGGACAACAACAACATAGATAAAAATATTCTTCCAATGAGTATGATGTAATTACTAGTATACAGTTATTTTATCTCATTGGCTATAATTTATTTATTCCTTCATTTACCCTCATCGAGCCTTACTTGGCTGGTAAACTAAAATAAGCACTGACAACAAAACAGATTATGTGGCTTGCCTGGGTACAATTAGACAGATACACTCAAACACACATTGTCAAGACAACCGCTATGCAATGTGTGTGACTTAAAGCATGCGTCAAACTATCAGTAAATACCACTGTAACAATCAAGTATGAAATATACTGCCATTCATTATCCATGTAATGAACCAGGATGTTTAATCAATATTGTGGTTAAAATGTTCCACCAGTGAGTAAAGTGAATTTAGGAGTAACAATCTTTTTAAAGCAAATGTATATTATTTAATATCATGAGCTGTGTTCTTTATGCCAGGCGGGAGGCTGTTAAAAACCTTGATACCAAAATAATATGTTCCTTTTTGGAATGCTGACAAATTGCATGTAGGATAGTGAAGGTTATTGTTGTGTCTTGTATTAATGCTGTGAATCTGAGAGTTAGTTTTAAATTGTTCTCTGTTTCCGGCCATAAATAACAAGAGAGAAAATATATACTGTGATTGGAGGGGCAAAATTTTCAGTTTTTAAAACAATTCCCTATAAGAGTCGCTTTTCCTAGAATTAGTGATGATTCTAATTGCCCTTTTCTGGAGCTAAAAAAGAAGAATACTTTGGGGAGACTTGCCCCAGAAGATCAAACCATAAGTCATTACAGAATGAAAGTATGAGAAATAAATCATTCTCATTGTTTCCTGTGATGCATAAGGCTTAATAGCCCTGACTGCATAACAGGTAAAGCTCATTTAATTCATGAGCCAGTCAGCGTGACCTTTCCACGACAACATATCAATAATTAATCCAATAAATCTGGTGTTGGTAGATTTGGCAAGCTGATTGTTGCCATGGACAATGTGCATATCCACTGCCTGGCTATTGTTGTAAAATAACTCTTTATCAAGATTTAGTGTCAAGAAATTGGCTTCAAGCCAGTCATTTATGTCTTTGAAAGTTTGAATAATATTGTTTTCATAATTTACAGGACAGAAATTAGTAATAATAATGCTAGTATCATCTGCGAAAAGGACAGGTTTGAATTTGCTGTTTATAGAATTTGGCAAGACACCTATATATAAAAGAAACAGTAAAGGTCCCAAAATAGATCCCTGGTGAACACCATTATTAACTGTGCCCCATTCAGAATGAGTATTCCAATTATTGATTAGAACTCTTTATCTGTCCTTGAGGTAAGATTTTACTAATGCTTGGCCCTTTTCAACTATCCCATAAAATTCCAGCTTAGATAGTAAAATATCAAAATTGACACAATCAAAAGCTTTTTTCAAGTCACAGAAGATGCCACCAACTAGTATCTTATTATTCAGCACAGTTTATATTTCATTAAGAAGTTTGGACGCATCTTTTCCTGTAGATGACTTGCTCCTAAAGCCATATTGTTCATTTACTAATATGTTGTTGGTCGTTATATGTTGGTTCAGTCTATGTCAGATAACAGCGATTTATATCTGAAGCATCTGTCAGTGATTATATAGTATCTGAGAGCCTTATCATCCAGTCATTTACTGTTAGCATTTTGATTGATAAAACTGTCTATGTTTAATTGTGAACTAGGGAATGGACATCTTGATGCTGTGTTGGCAGTTGAAGAAAAAGCGAACTTGATTGCCAACAAAGTTTCTTCTGAATAGCACCTCTTAGTATATGTTTTCATCTGTTAAGTTTTTCTTCGTGTAATGGAGTTGTATTTGCAGAACCTCTCATGTTATTGAGGTCAGGTATTGTTTTATGAAGTTTGTTTCCAACCGTTTTCCATTGAAGTTTCAGTGTGCTTTGTGTTAATGAATAGAATATTTAACCTCGTGCAGCAAAAAGAAGGAACTCAAGTTATTCCTCTGTCTGAAAAAATGGTCTGTGTCCCTACTACATTCGGTTTGTACGTGTCCTATGAAGCTAATCCATGTCAGGTAAAGCAATTGAAAACATTAGACATATGTGTGTGTGTGTATACACACAGACACTTGCATTCCTAAACGCAAACAAAAAGATGAGTAAACTAAAGTGAACTGTTCTAAACAAATGAGATTTTTGTCACTATAATAAGATATTGCTGGGAGGGAGCAACACCTTTTTATCTGTGAGCACTGGTTTTCAGGAATCTTAAAAATGTGAGAATTTATAAGTGTGAATGTAACTACTAGCTTTAGCATCTATTAATAGTCTCTCATAGATTCATATGTGTTACTGATGTGGGAGGGGGAATATTCTCTTGTTCATACACATATGTTGTATCTCACTCACCACACACAAGATTAAAAAAGAAGTCAAAGCGACAAAAGGAGTTTAAAGTAATTAAATTAAACAGTAATATAAGGCATAATGTTATATTTTAGTGTCCTGTTGCACTGATTTATGTCCATGATTTATTCTGATCGTCTTACAGTGCATACATTTATTCACCTTACTCTTCTCTATTGCACTACATGTTTCGGCACTAAAGTGCCATCTTAAGGTGCTTTTCGATGTACGTCGAACTACTGCATTGCATGCCCTGTTGTCTTTATACTAAAATAACTAAAATATATATTCGTCATATATATTGCTAAATTTTAAATATTAAAAATGTTAAAACTGTTCAGGATTTGTCATCCTTATGTCGTATTTCAGTACGCGAGTCACACCTATCTTCTTCGGTCAGAGTATTCTTCCTACTTTCATGTGTATTGTGCTTTGTGTTGTGTCTTACTCCTGTGACTGCGTGTGTGACACTTTACTCTCCAGGAAAATTATTTAATTAATTCCTGGTACTCATTTCTGTTAGAGGCTGAGTCGACCCCAGGGCCATAGTGCCGCCGGAAGGATTAGGTCAATTGAAAAAAATCCAGTGACCTTCCAGCTTGTAGCATAGTACCTCATTTTTTAAGGCTTTATTCCCCTCCCAGTACACAATTAAATTACCTTGCATTGGCCAGTTTTTGCATAACTAAACAATGCAAAAGACAACTAATAAAACAACAGTATATAAGAGGAGTCTCCCTGTAAATATTTTAACCATTTACCTTGTTAATGATATGGGTATTCCCATATGTTTGAATACAAAGGATAAAATCTGTCTGATATTTGATAATGTTTCTCTAGGGTCATCCTGGACATTTGCAATGTGTGTACAGTAGTTTGGCTTATGTTAATGCTGAAAATGCCGATTCTCAAAGATAAGATCTTCCAAATGGCAGTAGAATACAAATTGCCAGTTCTGGCACAAACAGATATTCGTTTCTGAAGTTTAGGCAAAAGTCATGCATAGCTCTGTTCTGAAATACCAGCTGAAGAGTGCTGTCTTTTGGCAGTTTTGTTACTTCTTGAACAGTCAGTGAGGGGTCTTATGTTGTCTCTGATGGTATATTTAAAAGTTGCCTTATCCATGTTTTGAAATACCACACTGATTGGAAAAAAGTTGTTCTTTATAGCTGAGTTACTAAGTTTACTGACGAAAACATTCTCAGTGACTTGCAACACAAATTTGTTTTCTTCAGTGAAATAATTTGTCCATGGAAACATATCAGTGTTTCTGTTTACATCTTTTTGTTTCCAGATTGAATTTTTTTTTTGCAAATGCAGTTGATTTGTTGTTAAAAAGTATGAACATTTTCACCTTGGAGAGATGTATAACTTACTGATTTTTTTAAAATATTTGTTATGTAAGGAATGTTGTGCAACCAGTTTTCGCTGTGGAAGAAGTGAGCTAATGCTGGCTTATCTTCCATTAGTTCCACCAATCTTCGCAACACGCTTCCTCTCAGTAGTCATCTGACTTCTGCATGAAGGAGGAGTTTGTCATGATTTGATCCCACGGCCAAGATCTAGTGCCTGGCTTCTAATAAAGTTTCCTTCTTTAGCTGCATTTTGTAAGACTTTCTTAAGTATAGGGACAATTTCCCTAGTGGCTGTTGCTTTTCTGTGATTAATGTAGTATATAAATTACATCACAAGCATTACTTAAATTTTTTATTTGGACAAGATCCCTTTTCCTTACCTGTCATCAAAGCAGTGTCACAGATACCAACACAATTCCATGAGGGGTTCATCTGCTATGGAGAACTTGTTTAATTTTACAAAATTGTCTTCTGCTGTCATTCTTCCATCAAGTGGCAGCCAAAACAGCAGGTCTTCAGGCACATGATTCTCAAGTCATTAACGAACATATGTAGGACTTCTTAATTGGAAATATTGAACGATTTGTCAAGTTGAATTTCATATTTGGGATTTTTTTAAAAATATTTTGAGCAGCTGTTAGTGCATGTCACAACTAATTTCCCTTATATTCTTACCAGCATTTGAGTTTGATAGAGGCACAAATTTGAGTTCATTGGCTTATGTCTTCAGTGCAATATGTCTGTTGTTTAATTTCCACAGGTGTGATGAGGGAATTACTGATTTGTGCAGCTTTTTAGCTTTGCCGATTAAGTATGATGGTGTCGTGTTTGTGGTGGTTCTGCACTTTCTGCTGGCAGAGGCTTTTGAATTTAAATTCTGCATGCTTTCTAATCACGTGTCTTCACTTCTATTGTTTTCATGCTATCTGTTTCCAGCATTTTAGACCAAACATTGTGGTTACTGCTCATTGTTGGTAGTGGAATAAGTAATTCTGTGTTCAGAATAGGTTTCTTGGTATTTTGTCTTCTTTCAGATGATAAATTTTCCAGTTTTAGCACTTCCAGCACTATTATTTGATTTTTCTGTACTTGTTGCTGTGGTAGTGGTAGAAACATTTTCAATGACACTTATGATAGGTTCACCACAATCACCTTTGCATGCCTTAACAATAGGTTCATGAATAACCTATTACCCCATGGTGAGGTATTTATTAAAAATTACAGCAAAAAATATATGCTATAATGAGAAGAAATCTAATACTTGCACTAATGAACAAACATGTGGATGATTAGATGCATAAAGAAACAGTGCTTTAAGAAAAAGCCCCACCAACTTTTCAGTTGAGACTTCAGCACTCAGTACAGTGTGTATGTACACAAGCTCATGGCACACTGGACTGAATGACGAGTTTGTGTTCATAGACAACTTTGTGTAGGATTGGGTTTACTGTATGCATACCCTATGTTATTAGGAGGGCTTCAAGAATATAACGAAAATGGTAGGAGACTGTGAAGTGAGGACATATACTGGAATAAGGTTGCTGTAGATACAGAACTAACCTGTAGAACTGAAATTGAAGATTCATGTATAGTTGTCATGCTGAAATTAAACAGTAAACACAATTAAAGGCATCACAGTTTTACAGAGTAAATGTTTGTTACATTTTTACTAATAGATTGCTTTTCATATTTTTTTAGTGCCTCAAAATGAACTTTAATACCCCCTTAAACTGGCATACACCACAGTTTAAAAACACCTGCAATACAGGCTAGTGAACTCTGTGCTCACATTACAGTATATGCGAAATATGTCGTCCATCCATCTTCAGTGCACTTATTTTTGAATGTCCTTTTTTTTTACTTCCAGATGAAGAGCCAGATATGGATCGAAACATGTAACAATCACTAAATAAAATCAGTGTAACAGCGATATTAGATTGGTTTAATCTTTGATAAATTTGTTGACAGTAAAAAAAAACATCATGACAACAGGATGCAAACAATAAAGATACCTAATGTTTGCCTCAGATAGCTTGTAATTAACGCTACAATTTGTCTCTTTGTATTTCATTTATTGTTACGTACCCTGTCATTACCTCACTCATTATTTGCCTCTGATCTTTGTCTGAAATATTTGTTTGCAGCTAGTCCATTGAATATGTCTACAGAAGAAAAAATGGAAGTTGATAATCGATCTATTTATGTTGGCAATGTAAGTGACAGTACACAATTTATTATTAATACTGTTGTTTTACTGTAAATGTTACAGAATGAACACATTGAGTTTTTGAGTCTCTCATTTATGCTGCTTATGCATTTTTTTTAATGCTTTGTTGTTTATGGCAGTAGTGTAGGTATGAAAACTCTTAATACATATTGGGGGGAAAAGTTTGGGTTACGATTCATCCAGTGTATTCACTACACCAGCTTCTATTTATTTCTTTTTTGTTCCTGAAAGTAAAAACAGGTGTGATGATGTCTCTTAGGTCCAATAATAATCTCAAGAACAGTGCTAAATAAATTGTCAGACAAGAGCAGGAAGAATTTAAAAATCTGAAAAAATTTTAATGTTGGCTGAGTTTAAAAGAAGAATGTCAATCTTTGAATATCTTTGTTGTAGGTTCTGTTAATCAGAGACTATGTATGTCAAAATTTCAGGATCAGTATAAAGTTAAGGTGAATGGGAGAAATTCTGCTAGAGACAGTTAAAAAAGAAATTCATGGTTATCAACATGTGTTTCCTGTGTACAAACTACATGACCTCTGAGAAAATGTTGCATATTAATTCACTCTAAATTTTATAATTTATTGACTGGTAATTTAGCAGTAAATTTGTGACAGCCTATTTTCAGAAGAGTGCTATCGTTTTATCATGATACAAACCTAGTGTGATTTAGACCATCAGTAAATGCCACTGAAATGATTCATGCCTACATAAGTAGGCATACAGTTTTTTGTCTCCTAATGAATAAGGTTGCATTAGTGCCTTAACAGCATGTAAAATAGTGAATATTATCATGTGTGTGAGTGACTAGACAGGGTTTGGATTGGTTATTGAATTATTACTACATGTAACTATAGCGCTATCGCTAATTTACACACACTGCAGTTCAGTACAGCATGTAATAAGTCTTCTCAGTCTGCTGTGTTTTCATCAGTTGTTGCCTGGTGATGGATCCCAGTAGTGTCCTCCGCTTCCATGCTCACATTCTTACCACAGCTAACTGATCGCTACAGTTATCCTGCTTATAATATCTTGGCACGGACCGCACAGAAGACCCCATTTGTCTGTTGCTGTTGAATTGTTGCTTAGCAGACCACACAGAAAACACCATTTCTCTGTTGTGTGAGGGTTGCTGCCTAGCAGTGGGTTCTGTACAGTTGCCTATCTCGCTGTTACTGCCTAGGAATGGGTCCACATGCTAAAATATCATTGTGAGTCAGTAAGGCTGCTGAAATGTCAGACTTTGTTGAGTACAGCTTGTCTTTGTGTGTGGATGTATTCAGTGTACTGTCAGTCAGTGTGTATTTTTGTATGGTTTGTGTGTGAAATATGGGTTAGCTAGGAAGTGTTAGCAAAATTGTTGTGATATGTCAAGCATAGCAGGCGTCCATATACTCAAAGTGAAGTTCACCAAATCTCTTTGGACAAGAAACCCATTAATGTGTGCCCACTGGAGTTAAAATGGGCAGAAGAGGATCTAGTGAAGGATATTTATCATAACAGTTACTGATACATTTGGCATATGTGTCTGCATTTTAGAAGAAGCAGTAGCAAGAACAAGAAAATTGCTTGAACTTTCAGCATACAGGACAGAATTTTAGAGATTACTGACATAGTACTTGTGTCATTGTCAGTCTCTGCAATATAGAGTTATGTGCACATACAGGAAGGATTTTTACTTTGTTGACCAGTTCCATGGTTGTGCGCTTGATGGCAGCAGATGCACTGCTTGCTTAAGATGCGTAGTATGTCCCACTCCCCCTGATGCAACATGACAACTTTTAGTATATGTTCATCTGTTTCATTGAACCATTCCACAATGCCATTTGACTGCAGATGTAGGATTGTTGTGTCTTGCTAATTCCCAGGCATTGCAAAACCTCCTGCATCAGGTGGAAATCAATGTTATGACACTGGTCACTGTGTAGTTCTAGCAGTACTCCTGTCAAAATATTAGAAGAAGAACTATAGCCCTGTATTGGGATTGATTGATGGCACTTTACTGAAGGTTGGCTAACACAGGCTGATAGTTTGGAAATGACAAGTGTGTAAATATGTAGGAAGACATACTATACAAATATCAAAATGAAATATTAAATGTGGATACTTACTCGAGTATGAGGAGTGAGCCATAAAACTGGCCATAGCACTGTGACCTTCAATGGTCTATTGTGCTTTGGATACTTACGGAGCTGCGCCCTTCTTCAGTAGAAGCCAAAATGGCAGCTACTCAAGAATTTCCCAGCATTTTATGGAACTTGAAGGCTCATTACCGTGTTCTCAAGAGCCCTCCACTGGTCCCTATTCTGAGCCAGATCAATCCAGTCCATACCGTCCCATCCCATTCTCTCTCTAAGATCCATTTTAATATTGTTCACCCACCTATGCCTTGGTCTTCCCAGTGGTCTCTTTCCTTCTGGCTTTCCAAACAAGATCCTATATGCATTCCTCATCCCCCATTTGTGCAACATGCCCTGCCCACATCCTCCCTGATTGATCATTCTAATTATACCCGGAGAAGAGTACAAGTTAAGAAGCTCCTCATTATGCAGTTTTCTCCAACCTCATATCACTTCATCCATCTTTGGTCCAAATATTCTCCTCAACACCCTGCTCTCAAACATCCTCAGTCTGCGTTCCTCCCTTAATATGAGAGACCAAGTTTCACACCCATATAGAACCACAGGCAAAATTATGGTTTTGTGTATTCAGATGAGAAGACAAAATGCTCTGGACTGAATGGTAGAAAGGATTAAATGTGGATATACTCTTGAAAATTGTATTACAGTCAACTCTTGATTATCCGGGGGCGGATTAACGTGTTTGCGTCTCAACCGGGGCTTTTTTGAGGCTTATATGTTGTTTAATATTCATTCACTTTTGTTTCACATGGTGAGTTGTAACACTATTTTTGCACTCGTGTGAACCGAGCTCTGCATTCTTTGGTCCTGTTATGCTAACACAATGTTCTAGGGTAGGGGTGAAAGAATGCAAGAATTTGTGGAAAGTTTCAAGGACAGATACACCGCCCCATTTGGTCTCTTTGTATTGATCTTCAAGTGCGTTAGCAAAATGTCAGGGTGTAAAAGGAAGCGTGTTGTGTTAAGTATTCAACAGAAACTCATGTGAGCTGAGCTTCGAAATGTTAAGCAGTGACGAAACCGTAAGTTCAGTGGAGTTGCAGCCAGAAGAGCGGGAAGAAAGTGAGAACGAGGAAGAGGTGGACAGTGCTGCTAGTAAGAAAATATCACATGGTGCTGCTCTTAATCATTTGGAATCCTTACTAGACTATCTTGAGAGTGAAGAGAACAGTTTAGTAAGTGACAAGCTTAAGTGTTAAGTGTGAATATTCGTAAAAAGTGTTGGATGTTGTTGAACACTGTGATTGAAATAATTCACACTTCAGTGTAATGTAAAAAAAAGTATTAAATAAGCCATGAGATGACATAAAAATGAGGTTGAGTAAATTTAAATACAGGTAGGCCTATAGTATTATGAAGGTACAGTATTACAGTACTACTTTTAATAACATTTATCTGAACCGGGTTTTCGATTAATTGTGATTTCCATGCCCACCATTATCCCGGATAATCGAGAGTTGGCTGTATATGATTTTAAGCTCAGTGATTATTGTATATATTTACCATTTTTCATGTGAATGAAGTTTATGTATACGTAATGGAAACTCATGTTTCAGTCAACAGATTTTTGTGTAATAATGAGTATCTTTTATGGTGTTATTACCAGGTTGACTATGGAGCAACTGCAGAAGAACTGGAACAACATTTCCATGGTTGTGGTTCAATAAATCGAGTTACAATCCTTTGTAACAAGTTTGATGGTCATCCCAAAGGCTTTGCCTACATAGAATTTACAGAAAGAGATTCTGTGCAGACAGCTATGGCCATGGATGAATCACTTTTTAGAGGACGACAAATAAAAGTAAGCTTCTTAGTAGAGAAAATAATTTGATATTTACCTTCTATATAAGAGAGGTGTGATACCTCATTTTGTATAGTGACTAGGCCATGGGCTGGACAGCTGAAAGATAGGGATTAATATTCTAGTAGGGGCAGAAGATCTTTTTCTTAGCCACTGCATTGACACCAGCTGTCCAGTGGATACAGAATGCTCTTTGCATGGGTCTTGAGGCTTACTGCTCATCTCTATTTCAGGCAGACCATCCAGGTTGTAAAGTGCTCAAGAATGAGTGAAATCCACTAAGTATTTTTCTTGCTGATTTTGTAGCAGTTCTGCTACTGTTAATGGATGGGACAATCAGGTACTGTCACTAACATTTGGACATCTGTGATGAATGCCCTTACCCATAGTCTGACTTGACAGTGCCTGATGAGTGCTTGTTTTTGGCCCTGATCATAGAGATGGGAGACAGTTTACGAGAACGTCTGAAGAATGTACTGGTAGGCGCTGTAACAATTTCATAGGCATGTATTGTGGTCCTGAGGGTCATCACACCATGCAGCCTTGATAGGCAGGTGTCATTTTGTAGGAATGCACTGCTTCTGTCTTTAGAGCAGAAGTGGGTGGAGTTAGGAAAGTGGCAGGGTATAGAGAAGTATGGAGAAAGGAAATGAATCATGGGTGAAAGGAGAATATGGCCCACTTCTGGTCTAGGGGTGACCTGATGGCCCATATTTGGAGGATGCACCCTGCAAAGAAAGGTCAAGCTATCATATTTATGACTCTTATTTGAGAAGCATTTGGTTCTAATCTTGATGGGACACTCCTGAGTGAGCCTGTTTGTAGTTTTCCTCAGTCCCTCCAGCCGGGATAGTGTAGTCAGTATAGTGACTGGTTATGGGCTGGATAACCAAGGAGGAGTCGGAGTTTGAGTCCCGGTGGGGTCAAGTATTTTCTCTACGTCATCCAGACTGGTTCTGGGGTCCACCCAACCTGCTATCCAGTGGGTGCCAGGGGCTCTTTCCTTGGAGGTAAAGTGGCAATGGCATGAAGCTGACCACTCACCTCCAACTAGTGCCAAGATCAAGAAAATATGGGTCTATATATCCACCCTCCCATATGCCTTCATGGCATAGTGCTTAATTAGTGAAGCACTGGGACAGCCTTACCTTACCTTGTCCTCCAGGCAGATTACAGGATAGTGCTTCAAATTGGATGAAGACTGTTCTGTTCCACACTGTTTCCAGCAATTATTTATGAACATATGAGTATAATGACCATCCTGTCATTTAGTGCTTTATACTCTGAGCTACTAACACCATTGCTAAGTAAACTGCAAATACAGGTGGGGAAACATCAGCAAAAGATGGAAATTACCATTGAACCCTGTAAAGCAAGTTGAGTCAGGCTGCAGTGTCTCAGACTTGTACTGAGGAGGTGTTTGGTTCTAAACTCAATGGGTCACTGATTATCCTGAGTTAGATTGTAGTTTTTATTATTATTTTATTATTATTTATTTCATCCATAGCTGTAGAGAATTACAATTGGCCATGTCAAACATCAACAACATCACATCAAAAATAACATAAGTAAAAAAAAAATAACATAACATTCACACAGTGATTCATGACTGTAATACAGCAATACATTTCTAACTTAATTTAAGAATAATAAATACTCCAAAAAAAGACACAAGAATAAATATTTTAAACATATAGACAGATTTATTAACAAGCAGTTTACGTCAAAAATTAATAATAATAAATACTCCAAAAAAGGCCAGACAGATTTATCAACAAAACAGTCCATGTCAACAATTATTAAAAAATTCTTGAAGAGAATAGAAGACATTACACAACAAATAATTCTTAAGTTTCTTCTTAAAACATTAAAATTGTTAACATTCTTTAATTCAGTTGGAAGGACATTAAATATTTTGGTTCCCATAGTAATCACCCCTCTCTTGCTACGCTCAGTATTAAAAAATTGTAGGTACAAATTGTGTTTATGAATAGTGTTATAGCCATGAACATCAGAATACTGGGTGGTATAACTTTATTTTTTATCATAAAACATCATCATCATTCATCATCTGTAATCTGTCAGACGACAGGTCCACAGTCTCTTCCAAAACAATTCCTCCACTTAATGCGATCTAGAGCTTTCTCCTTCAAATGAGAATATCCTCTTCTGTCCCCAAGGTCATACAGCATCTTCTTATGTCTTCTTTCTCATATTCTTGTCACTTCTATCCAACCCTCTATCTTTCCTTCAGTAACTTCTTTTAGAAGGCAGTTTTGTGTAAAACATGACCAATCCAATTGCCTTCCGTTTTCTTATTTCGTGTAGGATATTTCTCTGCTCACTCACTCTAATTACACTTCTTCATTTCTCACATAATCGGTCCAACTGATCTTCTCCACCCTTCTCCAACACCACATTTTGAAACTTTCCAGATGTTTCTGAACTACTGCCCTAAATGTCCATGTTTCAGCCCCATACAGAGCTATGCTCCAAATGTAGCATTTCACTAGTTTCTCAAATTTAAGTCCAATTTGCTGG
>NW_019739942.1:149512-198289 GCF_002891405.2 Cryptotermes secundus
TACCTCTGCATTATGTATAACTTGGGGCAGATCATTTATAAATAATAGGAATAAAAGGGGTCCCAAAACAGAACCTTGAGGTACACCATATTTAATTGCTTTAAGGGATGAGGTAACTGTCTTCATTTTTGAAGTCTTTTGATCCCTATAGTGAATTTCAACAAACTCTGATCTATCTGTAAGATACGATCTCATCCATGCATGAGATATTCCTCTCAGTCCATAAGGTTCTAACTTTGCAAGCAGCAAGTTATGATTAATAACATCAAAAGCCTTTGATAGATCCAGAAATATACCAAAGGCCAGTTGTTTATTATCTAGTGTTTTCTGAATTTCTCCAATAAAAGTTTGAATTGCCGTAAACATGGATTTATTTTTTCTAAAACCATTTTGAGTATTTGATATCAGATTGAATCTATTTAAGAAATTTACACCCCTATTGTACATCTGTGTTTCAAGAATTTTTGAAAAAACAGACAAAATTGAGATTGATCTGTAATTTGCAATATTTTGTTTCTGACCTTTCTTAAAAATAGGTCGAACTTTTGCAATCTTCATTTGATTTGGAAAAATGCCAGAACTTAGTGACAGATTAAATATAAAAGTCAAAGGCTTTTTTATGGTTTGGATTCATTGTTTAACTATCATATCCGGAATCTCGTCATAACCTGCTGAAATTTTCATTTTTAATTTACTAGTAACTTGAAGAACCTTTTCTTCAGTAACAGGGGCAAGAAATAATACATTTGGATTTTGTATTGCATCATTTGTAGTGGCATGGTCAATCTTACAATTTTTATTTAAATGTATCAGCTTGTCTATGCTATTTACAAAAAAATCATTACATTTTTGGGATACATCCTGTGGGTTTGTAACTAACTTATGAGTCTGTTTCTAAAGAAATATTTTCTATTTCTGTAAAATTATTTCCTGACTCCTTTTTGCATAGTCCCTGCAGGAAAGTTTCAGGTAGTACTTCAAATTGGACCACAACTGTTTCCTTCCACATCCTTTTCAATATTCATTCCATAACCAGCCTACCAAAAAACATATCTGTGCTTAATAAAATAAACACCATGCCATGAAGACATGTTGGGGGGTGGGGGTATAGTTCCACTATTCTTGACCTTGGCATTTGGTAAAGGTGAGTGGTCAGCTCCACACCCCACCTGCTTTCCCTCCCCCAGAAGGAGCCCCTGGTACCCATTGGATAGGAAATTTGGTGGGTGCCAGAGCTAGTCTGGACACTGGAGGAGAGAAAAAAATCTCTTGCCCTGGCCGGGAATCAAACTCCGACCTTCCAGCACTTAGCCCTTTGCTATACTGAGCCAACCCAGCTCACACTATCCTATCATTGAGCACTTCATACTTCGATTTACTAATGCTGTTGCTGTATAAACTAAAAATATAAGAGGACAGAGTTTAAATGGCATTACTCTTGGCCTGAGTCATGTTTCTGACTTGTATTTGGGAGGTGATTTGTTCGAATGTTGACAAAACATTAACTACCCGAATGTTGACAAAACATTAACTACCCGAATGTTGACAAAACATTAACTACCCCAACTGAGGTTCTTTGCAGTTTTCCTCAGTCCCTTCAGGCCTATGCTGGGACATACCTGAAATTAGACCCTGAGCACCTTGTTCCACATCTTCATTAATTATTCATTAATCCTACAAGTCAGTGCCTCTGTTGCTGAGTTACTGACAGCATGGCTTTGCAGACCGTAAGTATGTGTACAGACATCCACCGTAAGATTGAAAAATCTGTAATGTTCAAGGAATTTCTATGAAACATAATTTTTGAGGACTGCAGTAGTGTGTCTATTTAGTAAATTTCCTGGAAGCCAGTAACAAGCAGCACTGGTCATTCAGAGGAAAACAATTGCAAATTATGTCTATTTCATTCACAGAACAAGTAAATGTACACCTTACCTGATGTGAAAAATGTGAGGGTGGGCTGTGCACTATTGCATGATGTAAGTGAAGTTGATTTGTGAGGATTATACCTTGGTGTGGGACAACCATAGGTTTCACATGGCAGACGTAAATAAAGCAGTCACTTGCTGTTTTGATTTTTTTATTTCTGGTATATAATATATTGTCACATATTGGGTGTATAACGCGACAAATAACTTCACGCCTTATTGGATATAGTGAATTTTATTTCACATTCGCTCATACAATCTCACAGTTCACAATCTGACAACTACTGCTACCTGCAGTATTACAATTATTTGGCTCTTCCCTGGCCAACTCGTAACTAACTAACTCTCCGCTGGCTACATTCAAACTCAACTCGTAGGCTGCTGCCTTGAGAACTGTTCACTGCTGACTTGAGAACTGTCTTCGGCGGCTGTGTAGTTCCCTTATATAGTCGCAGTGTTTGCCTGTTGCCTAGCAATGCTGTTGGGAGTTATTTACAGGTACGTAGCAATTGCGGCGTTGTGTGTTACGTCACTGCGGGGAGATGGGCGGGCTGTTGACTTGCCTATTACCATAGTAACGACAGTGCTACGATGCCGCCACGTACTGCTGGGGAGGGGGGGGTGTCCTCCATTGTGGAACATGTCAGACTGCTCCCTCCTTAAGGCTGTTCGTCCCAAATAGCGTCTTCTGGTATTTCGGCTACTCCTTGCAGAGACTGTTCTCTGGCCATTACAACCGCTCCCTCTTAAGACCAGCTCGTCTTGAGCAGTTTCCTTTCAGCTCGCCAGAAGATCCCGTTGTATCACATTCATTCGTCGCACAGGCACTCTTTTTCGGGGAGCCAGTACTTCTGTGTTACCGGTTCCTCCTCTATCCGTTGTTTCTTTTTTCGCTTTGGAGGGGGCCTACCCCTCCATAGTGTCCACGTTCTAATTTTCTGTAACCCGTTGGAAGTACTGACTACTTGTGTCGCGAACCTTCCTCCGAAAATCACGATGCCGGTCTTCTCTCTCAGGCGTAGCAGTTCCTCCACGTCCTGGTTCCTCATGCCCTCGCTGCATTTCCGTTGCGGCTGACGCCTCCTCCTGGACTTCTGTCCTGTCATGGTTCCCGTCCTTGGTTTCCAGGCTTCTTGTCCAGCATTGGCCCTGGTTGAATATTTCTTTACCGGGTCTCTCTTGCGCTGTGTCACACGACTAGTCATGTTTCTGTCGGCAGCCAATTCGTGCCACGGTCCACAGTTTCCTTGGGTCGTAGATTTTTTGAAGATGTTACTCTTGCACCATGCCACTGTTGCACGGTGGGAGACCTTCCTGCAGGTGGCGGCCAACTTCATCCGGGATCCACAAATTCCTCGGGTTAGTTTAATGGCTCTCCACGTCGCCCTGCAGCTTGCTTCTTGCCCCTATACTGCTTCTTCCGTCCATTAACCGGTTTCACTATGGCATTTTCGTTGGGGACTTCGCATTGGGCCACCTCAGGTTTCCGGTCCACTGAGGTCGGTTCTTTTTCTTCTAGACGTGCCTCCATCTCTTGGCAGGCCATTATCTCTTTGCTGGTATTTGTTGTTTCTTCAGGTTCTATGACCATTATCACTGTGGGGACCTCTTTTCGTGCCGCGGACACCATCTCCATGTGGCTGGTGCCCATATTTTCTTCCGTGGCTTTCGTCCTTGCTTTGATGGTTTCCGTCCTTGCTTGGGTAGCTCTTGTTTCTGCTCGTATGGCTTCTATTTCTGTGGCCATATATTCTTGCCAGGCTTTTGAGTTGGCGTCTAATTTTGCCATGAAATCTCCTTGGGCCAGCAGGCATTCCAACATTTCTTCAATATTCATCATGTGGCAGTGTAACACTCGTAACTTGTGGCGTGTTCAAGTTCGTAAAGCACTTCTGACACCAAATTTAACGTGTTTAACCACTGATCCCACTTCTGACACCAGTGTAACGTTTGCTACTGAAGACGCCGTTCAGATTGTTAATTGGTTTATTTAACAACCTACCAGTATCGGCTACAGTTAATTACAACACTGTTGTGGGGTTTCACACTTTATAACCCTATTCACAATAATCAATTGACTCTGTCCTCAATAGTCTACACGTATTTGCAGTATGGGAGCTGTGTAAGTGTCCCTGTATCACACACTCACAATTACACACACGTCTGGTTCTTCTTTCCGCGACGGCTACTATATTCCAACTCACTCCGTAGGCTGCTGCCTTGAGAACTGTTCACTGCCGACTTGTGAACTGTCTTCGGTGGCCCTTATATAGTCGCAGTGTTTGCCTGTTGCCTAGCAACGCTGTTGGGAGTTGTTTACAGGTACGTAGCAATTGCAGCGTTGCGTGTTACGTCACCGCGGGGAGAGGGGCGGGGTGTTGACTTGCCTATTACCATAGTAACGACAGCACTACGATGCTGCCACGTACTTCTGGGGAGGAGGGGATGTCCTCCATTGCGCAGCGCATCACAATATTATAGAAATGAAATTTTTGCAGTGCCAACATCTCTGTTTTGTTTGCTTTAACCCTTTCGCGCGGTCATTTAAATTCCGCTGCCGTCTCTCCGGCGGTAATATATTCAGCCGTCCATTTAAATTTTGCTCGAAAATGATTTATTCATCATTGTTCTTAAATTATATGAGATAGGAACATGAAACTTTCACTAAAATGATCTTAAAAGGTGGTTTTATAACCTTACCTAATAATATGAGCGCCCTGTATCTCGGCAATGGAAGCAGGTTGTTTAGTATTTGAGCAGTGAATGGTACGCCTTGAAGCATGAAACTTTCACTAAAATGATCTTAAAAGATGGTTTTTATAACCTTACCTTATAATATGAGTGCCCGGTATCTCGGCAATGGAAGCAGTTGGTTTAGAATTTGAGCAGTGTAGTGTAGGCCTTGAAGCATTCGTCTAACCCAACGCTGCCCCACATTCACCGCTCCAATATTGTGCATCTTTTCTTTGGCTCTTTTTTTTAAACACACATCTTCTGTGCGGCCTTGCCTTCTTCCCCGTGAGGGGTATAAATGTCTTTCCGTGACCCGTTTAGTTGCCAGGTCAGCTGTAGTAAATTCAACGTTACGAGTTATCATAACAAGGGGTTGTTGCTATGCCTTTGATATTCCGTTCATTTTGGCGGCAGTAGATGTCGTAGGGGTGACCACAGAATTCATGAAGTTATTCTAAGAACTGGCTGGTATGTAGTGCACGAAAGCAGAGCTTAGCTGGCTCAAAAAAAANGGCCAGCTCAGGGCAATATGATATTATAAACACAGCACATATCACGTCTCTGCTGTTTATAACTTCATAGGAAAGAAAACAAGACATTCATGACAGTTTGAATGACGAAACCTCTCCCAAGAGCAACAGGAATTTTGCTGCAAGACAGGCATATGTAACGATGACTTAGCACAGAAAAACTCGTGCCTCATTATATACTGTCCTTCTGACAACAGGCCAGCGAAAAATCTAACAATCTACAGCAAAACCATCAATTATTATGGGCGTTATAACATAGGTGTGCAGCTGGACGAAACATAGACGTCGAACCCCCGCAGACGATTTAAATACCTGACGAAACATACACATCAAACCACGCTGAATGGTTAAGGTACTTTCATTTTATATTTTTGTCGTTGATAGTTATGGAGAAATTTTTGTTTGTGTGAAAGGGGACCAGTTATAATTAAATGCTGCCATTTATTTTGGGCTGTAAGGTCTTATGGAAATGATTGAAATGTGGTACAGAGAAGGTTAGAAATAATTGTGTTAGCAAATTTGCTTCCTCCCATGAGATTATGGCAGCATCCATGATAAAATGGTAAGTTTGACTTAGAAATTTGCAGTTACACATATGTACAGATGATTTGCTATGAAGGGATACAAATAATGCTGGAGCTAGAAGTTACTGTGATCTAATTCAGATTTTATTTAGTACTTGAATCCAAGTTGCCTCACTTAGTGTAGAATTGGAAGCAATCAGTACTGTTTTAACATACAATATGTAATTTAGTAAAACTGTTAAATTTCATGATGCAGTCAGTAATCAGTAATGCCATTGAACCCACTTGGATACAAGAAAGTGGTGAAAGTTTCAACATTTGTTAATATGTCACAGTGAAAAGGAATTGTGATACAGTGGTCATTAATCTGTAAATTACACATTCTGTTTGAAGCATAAAAATCTTTCCGAATGGAAGTGTTATCCATTAATTTGTAGTAAGTATTTTGTTTGCAGTGTTTAAACTCTAGTCACCCTGAACCATTTGGTAGGTCATCTGTGTAGACTGAGGACTCTTACATCTCTGAAGAATGTGTTTTGTGTAGAGTGGCTGACTCCATGGTGAACATTCACCATGTTTAGAAGTACAGTGTATCAAACAGATGGTCTTAATATGTATGAAGTTATGAAAGGTCACATGTTTAATACTGCACTCCAAGTGTTGATGAAAACGAACAGAAGAGTAAATACTTAAAATTTGTTTCTAGGTAATGCCAAAACGTACAAACCGTCCTGGGATGAGCATGACCAATCGGCCACCACGGGGAAGGGGGTATCGTGGAGGAAGAAGTAGAGGGTCATCATATTATGGATATAGACCAACAAGAAGACCAAGGTAATTGTTACTGCTAGGGAAAATGTAGGATCCATTATGTGTGATTATGCTGTTACGATACAGTAGCGTCACTTCCAGCAGGATATTTGTAGTATGAGAGGCTATATATTTGCATGTTACAGAGTTTTCCCTTGATAGTTTGGATTACCATAAGGCTAAAATTTCCTGACTTTCCATGGTTGCCATCCATAAGTGAACCTTGTTTTGCTTTGTTGCTCTGTTCAGGCTGCTAATCTAGTTTTTATTTGATCTTCCTTTTAAAATGCAAGGAATGTCATTTTCTGTATGGTACTCAGCATCCTAATTTTCTTTGGGAGAGAGCACATGCAAGATTTAAATGCTCTTTAGTAACTTATGTAGCGCAGTATTTTTTGTTAGAGATCACAAGGAACACTGTAAGTGCAACTAAAATACATTAAATTTGGTGTTGGTAGTTGCATGGGAGGCTTAAAAGTTTGTTGGTCCTTCTTTTCTTCTTGATGTGGATTTGTATTCTATAAATACTGAAACCTAAGTTCAGCATGTTCCCAGTCAGGATAGGATTTGTTTGTGCGATTAGACACTCAGCTGACCTTTACATCATTCATGTTATATTTTAGTTTTCTAGAAATTGGTAGCTTATTTAAATTTTTTCATGTTCAGAATCTCCACTCCCAAGAAGGACCAGAAAGCTTTGTGGCACATTATTATTGCTAGCTTCATAATTTTCTCTTAGTATTGTCATGTGTTGGGTATGTCACGCAACAAATACATTCACGTGGGTCTCGGATTCAGCGAATCTTTATTGGACACACACACTTATACACCATACAATTATCACCTTAACTGTATTCCGCGGCGGCTACTATATTTCAACTTTCTTCAGTGGCGGCTATTCCAAGACTTACTTCTGTATCTCTCGGCATCTGCCCCGAGACTCTCTGGCGAATGCATTCAGCCCCTTTTTATACCCTTGGCCGCTGCTATGCAAATGAACCCTCTGTTATAACCGTGGAAACGCTGCTTTGTTGATTCTGCGATTCCTACGCAACGACCCACTGTTATTGCGTTGTCTCTGTGGGAACGCTCCGTGTATTCATTGTAACCGTGGAGATTCGATGCTCCCGACGCAGCGGCTCACTGTTGTTGTGTTACTATGGAAGTGTCTTTTCCAAACACGTTACATTATTTTATGCTGCTTGGTCTTTCTACTGCCTTGGTCAGAGCATGATTATTTCTTGGTGGAATGTAAGCTTCCCAATGTTATGCATTTATAGCTTGGTATTAAATCTTGTTCAGTGTTACTTAGAAAATACTGTTTCTTGGTAGTTACCATGGAGCTTGGTGAGACCTGCTGACTGCACATGGATTTTGCTAATAAATAACATTCAAGATGAAGTACATCATGAGAGTCTGGAATTGATCGAGACATATTCTGCCTATCTTTGAATAATTGTGTGTTCATATTGAAATTCTGAGCAGTCTATCATACAAATGTAATTGCTAAAGTAGCTCTCAGTATTAGACTGATGTATATGTTAACATCACATCAAAAATTTATTAACATGATACATCAAGTCAGAGAAATATTTTGCGTCTCTTTGGGCCCCTTGTGAAAAACAGGCTTTACTGTGATCTTAAGTTGTGATATTATAAAGTTTGAATGGCCAATTAAATATGAATATATTTTAAATGCACATTGACAAAACTCAAGTATGAAATATTTGATGCTCCTCATCTGAAATACCAGACTGAAACCAGAAAGGTTTCTGTTCAAGACATTAACAGTAATCTTATTGAGCTTCCTGCAGTGAAGTGAAGTGGATATTATGTGACTAGTTTTCAGTACATGACATGTTCACAGTTTTCAGTCTTTTTAATAATTTATTAACATATTTCCAATGTTACAGTGCTTGAATCCTTTTGTACAGTACTCTTGTACACTAATTAAACATACACTGCAACCAAATAAGTGGTCACTCATGTTTTGAGTGGCCAGGTTTGGTAGTAGAATGTTACTTGAAATTTGTGTAGTAGATTCTGATTCATGTTTATGCAATGAAATCTGTGTCTTGGTTTGTGTTTAAGAAGATTGCCCTGTTGGTAGGGGTATTCATAAGGAACTATTTGTAGAAGCCATATTAACAAAGAACTTCCAGTTTGTATACATGTTCTTGTTTTCTTCTTCTGTTTACATTTAAGATTGGTGGGGTACTAGACTCCATGCCTTTATGATTATATAATGATTCATGAAGAATGTAGAAACAACATATGATCTGAAGAAAACAGTTTTCTGGGATGTGACACCATGAAGATGTGGTGTTAACCGACGTTTTGGAGGAACGTATTGCCTCCATCTTCACGGTAGAAGGAAAAATAAATAAGCCACAAGCGAAGAGACTGTGAGAACCGGTACCTTGCGCTTGCGGATTATTTATTTTTCCTTCTACCCTGAAGATAGAGGCGATACGTTCCTCCGAAACATCGGTTAACACCACATCTACACGGTGCCACATCCCAGAAGACTGTTTTCTTCATAGTCACCACCGTGAAAACCTCAAATCTCACATAACATATGATCTGTCATTTTTTATAAGAAAATTATACCAACTTCTGAAGGCTTGAGCATAAATTCAGTGCATTGCATTTTAGCCTACATTGCCTTCCGTTTATTATGCTACTGGTATGAAATTTGTTGAAACTGTATTGTATATTCCAAGATATATATATATATATNGAATTGAGAAGGATGTGGAGAGGAGCAACCATGACCTCATGTAAGGTACTATCTTGGCATTTGCTGGGGAGGGGGGGGGGAGAGATTGAGGATGCACAGAGAAAGCCCAATCAAGATTCATACTGGGTAGCTTCCAGATACAAGCCAGGATCATTACTGCTTGAGCGTACTTGGTACCTTCATGAAAAATGTGTTCAGTTGAACTCATTTTTTTGCATAGAATAGTCCAGAGGCAAGTTACTGAGCATAAAGAATGAAAAAGAAACAGATTACAAAAACAAGGCAGTTTATGTCATTTTGATAGTAATAATAACTTCATTAACAGAAATCAAGGTTTTTATGAAGTGAGAAATGTAAAATATATACAATTTACAATGAATACAATTAATATTTAAATTATTGGAAAAACCATGGCTAATATAAAATGTAATAGTGAGAAACATTTCATGTTTTATCAGTATATGATGATGATTTAATACAATTCTTTATTTGTTTATGTGCTTATGCAACAGTCCAAAGGCCAATTATGAAATAAGCACAAGCAAAGGGGGACTCAAACAACTAAATGTTAGAGTGTTCCCATTAACTGCATGTCATTTAAGACAGAAGGAATTAGAATTCTCAGCTCAAGTAAATTCTTCTAGATATATTTAAGTATGCTGTACTTAAACACCATGTTACTATAGAGAACTTCACTTTATTTCTTAACCTACTCATTTCCTTGGTTTTTGTTGTAGGGGGGGTGGAGCAGGTGACATTCCTAATGTTGTAAAATTATTTTAGGTGTGTATTTGCATTATCACATAGTAATATTGTAACATGTGAATTGTATTCCTCGAAACGAGGAAAAGCACAAAACACAAGGTCACAACTGCATATTGTTTTTTCTGAAGGACTGTCTGTATATGAAAGCTTTGTTATAGTCAGAAGATGGGCAGATCTACATATGCAATTATCTGTCTGTTACATATCATACTATAGATGGAGAATATTTCTGAATCTTATGTTAGTGGCCAGCTGTAATATGTAGAATAAATTACAGGTGTATGCTTTCCTGCCATTTTTGTAGTTAGTAATGCAGTGCCCATCAGATGTTTTTGAATAGCAGCTATGTTAAGCATAAATATGCATGAATCACTTTAAACTGGATGAAATACTTCTAAACCAGTGTTTCTCAAACTGTGGACTATGGACTGCTGGTAGTCCAAAGCAGTTCACCAGATAGCCCATACACAGTTTCAGGGGAAAAAGCAAAGTTCCGTGTTTGGTCCAAATATCCAGAACTATCTAGCAGAGTTCTCAAACACTTGCTGCCATTCCTGATGCCCTACTGTTTTGAGTTTGGATTTTTAAATTTTGTAGAAATCAGGGGTAAGAAAAGGAACCCACTGGATGTGGGACATCACCTACAGGTCGAGATGCCTGCCATTCGGCTGAATATGGATATCCTGGTGCAAGGTTTCAAACAGTGTCAGCACTCTGATAGGAAACCATTATAATCAGATTAACATTATTCTTTATATTATATGATCTAAATTAAATTAAATTTTAAAAATTGTGACAAATCATTGTTTAAATAACTTTCTTTAAATTAATGGATAGAAAGAAGGTGTTGTGGCAGTTTTATCTATAATTTTTCTCCTGTTCACAGAAAAGAGTGCAGTACATGCTCTTTACAGCTAAGGGCAGTGTTATGATAGCTGTGTGGCCTGTGTGCGCACTGACTGCACATGTAGTTGTCCACAGTTGCTCAAAGCTTGAGAAACACTGCTCTGAACTTTACTCTTTCTTCTAAATAATTACATTCTAATTTGTGTTTGTATCTCTTCTAATGAGGAATGATTTTCTATGAAATCTGATAGTCTGTGACAGATACGTCTCCTATATTAATATTTTCAGTATATTGTTGGAGTTCGAGCCATTCTCTAGTTGTAAATGGTTAAGTATTAGTCATCTGTTCCTTCTCTGCTTGGTTAGGCTAACCTGGGTTGGGCATAGTTGCAGTAGAGTGGACAGGAACTAGACATTGCAGATGCATGAACTGGGAGTGAAACAAAGTGATCCTAGTGAACTGTAGATAGTGGTTTAATAAAGAAAAGAATACCACACCAGTATTTACAGGTGGAACTTTTCCATGTATTGGTACTTCAAACTTTTATCACCAAGCATACTTGAATTTTTCTTCCTTTTGTTTCTATAAAATGAATGTAGGGTTTCATCTGCACATTTACAGCCATAATGACAGAATATACTTGTATCAGTTATTTTTTCTTGTGCTGAGGGTGCACTTGAGCAAATTTGTGATTGACACAATTGTGGCAGTATATCTTTGCATCATTAAGATAATTGATTTGCCCATAGTATAGTGTATGAACATGTGTAATATGACTGTATTTGGCCTTACATTTTGGTTATTCATAAGCATTATAATTGGTTAACTGGGCAAAACATATTTGTTTTGAAAGAATCATAGGCCTGTCAGAATTTAAGTTAATATTTCGTTTATGTCTCAATTTCAGTTTAAAGATTTATAATGTTGTAAAATTTAATTTTGTAATAATGAAATAAATTCATATATGTTTTTTACAATGCAACATTGAGAATTTTTTGTTACGACATTCACTTATCACAATTTTACCACATTTGCCCATTTCAGATAATGGTATCACAAATTGATACTTGTTTAAAGAATTTTTGGAGAACCAGTTAACAGTAGCTATTAGATAACTAGCAAAACTCTTGAGTCTCAGTTGTTTGCCACAATTCAGCCACCATATTTTCAATTCATTTGTGTTTCACATACAGGTGTCCAGATGAAAGGTATTCAAAATAAAATAATAATATCTCAGAAGGCATTATTTGTATGCATTTATGGGTTACACTATGGCAAAGGGAAACTATCAAAGTATTTTCTGAGTGTATAACTTTCTCAGTAAATTTCAGTGTGGGCTCCCTTGGTAGCACAACATATACCCAGATGGTATTTGACCTCATTCCACATTGCTTGAAGCATGTTTGGTGTTACCTGTTCACAGCATCCCTTATGCGGGCTTTCAGTTGTTGAAGATCGGTGATCTTAACCTGGTAGACAGTGTTCTTCACATAACCCCACAAGAAAAAATCCAGTGGGGAGGCCAAGTGATTGGTCCCCCTCTGTCGGTACATCTCCAAGCCATCTCTCTGTCCAGGTGATTCCTAACATGGTGGCATCCAATCTTGTTGGAGGATAGTTTGAGGTGGTAATTAGGACAGCGCGTACAGCTCCAGCATGTCTGCATATGAACGTCCAGTCACAGTCTTTTCCAAAAAGAAAAACGGTCCAGTCAACTTATTGTGCATTAAGCCAGTCTACACGTTCACTTTGGGGCTGCCTCTCTCCAACTCGTGTGACATGTGGATTTTGAATTTCCCAAATCCTGCAGAAGTGCCTGTTTACAACTCCGTTGACATGGGAATGTCGCCTTGTCCAAGAAGCACACTTGGTGAAGGAAATTGGATGACATGTAAATTTTTTCTAACATGTCCACAGTAAAATTTGTGGGTGCTATTTGGTCACTTGGTTTTAGTGCACGAGTCATTTGGATCTTGTACGCTCTAAGGAGCCTTTTGTGTAGATACATCATGCACTGTTGAACGTGGAATTTGTATGTAAACTGCAAGCTAGCAGTATGAATTGATTTGCGTGGACTTCACTGGAATGCCTGTCAAGTGCAGTTGACATTTTCTTCAGAAGTCCATGTCTTTCCAGGAGATTTTACATGCAACAGACTACCTGTAGTCCCAGAACTGAATGCATTACCATGTAGGAGGTTCACATCCATATTGCGTTCTAAGACGATGCTGGATAGCCGTAAGAGATTGCAACTCTGCTAGCCACAACATGCATTGAACCTGTTCCTGTGGTGTTGTCCTCATTACTGAGTTCACTGAAGGTCACCAGCAGGCGCATGCGCGTAAGCTGGGCTTGAAAAAACTTAGAGTTTTCCTTTCCAATGACATAAACTGGATATGTGTTGACAATTAGTTTCTGAGATATACATTTTTTATTTTGGATACCTTCATCTAGACAGCCTGTATAAGTATGACCTAACTGAAGAGCAAAACTGTATAAAAATACAGGGTTATTAAAAAAGAATGAACCGATTTCATGACACATTGCTTCAGTTCTCAAGCATCGTCATGGAATGAGTCAGTGACCATTTGAAAGAGGAGTTATCTAAGTTGTGAATGGCTGCCACAGGGGCGCTGAAGTCGCGTCATTCTTCCAGCAACGTTCAGTTGTTCGTTTACCCTCAGAATGGCGAGTCCTCAGCAAAAGGCATTCTGCGTTCTCGAGTTTGCGAAAACAAATTTGGTTGTCACGGTGCAGTGTGCTTTTCAAAGGCGATTTGGCATTAATCCGCCCTGTCCTAAGAACATTCGACATTGGTTTCGACAGTTTCAAGAGAGTGGGTGTCTGTGTAAAGGAAAAAGTCCAGGACGACCACGAGTCTCGGAGGAACAAGTGGCGAGAATCCATGCTGCGTTTGAGAGGAGCCCGCGGAAGTTAACAAATCGAGCTAGCCGTGAGCTTGCGATCCCTCAGTCCACTGTCTGGCGTGTGCTAACAGTATGTCTACATTTGAAACCATACAGACTGCAGCTCGTTCAGGCACTTACCAATGACGACAAAAGGAAGCGGATGGAATATTGCGATTTGATGCTGGAGATGATGGAAGACGAAACCTTTATTTCACGTTTAATTTTTAGTGATGAAGTGACTTTTCACCTGAGCGGCACAGTCAGTCATCACAATGTGCATATTTGGGGAACAGAGTACCCACATCAAACAGTTGAGCACGAAAGAGATTCCCCTAAGGTGAACGTCTTCTGTGCTGTGTCTCAGGACAAGGTTTATGGTCCCTTTTTCTTTGAAGGAAACACCGTTACAGGACAAACCTATCTCGATATGCTCCAAAACTGGCTCTTCACTTCACTGCAAGCAGATTCGCATGACTTCATTTTTCAACAAGATGGAGCACCGCCCCATTGGCACCTGATGGTCCGAGCTTTTTTAAATGAAAAAGTGCCTCAGCAATGGATTGGTCGGAAGGGGGCCCAAGACCTTGAACTTTGTGCTTGGCCTGCAAGATCCCCAGACTTCACCGTGTGTGTTGTCTTCATGTGGGTATATGTAAAAGATCATGTTTATGTTCCACCGCTACCCACTAACCTCGATGACCTTAAACATCGAATAACAACAGCGATTAACTCAGTGCATTGTGATATGCTGATACGCGCCTGGGAGGAATTCTCTTATCGCATTGATGTTGCCTGTGCTGCAGGTGGTGGCCACATTGAACACTTGTAAGACAGGAAATAAAAGTTGATTGTGAGTAGAATACTTGTGACTTGGCTGGAGTTTTGTATTACTTTCCTTTAATAAAATATTGCATAATAAAATCGGTTCATTCTTTTTTAATAACCCTGTATATTATCTTCATGTTATGTGAAAATGTAATAGTAAACTTCAGCAAATATATCCATATTTTGCAGTATGTTTAAAATTATGTATATGTTTGTGAATACATTTGGCCCATCAAACTCCAGGGTTTGAAGACTTGTGCTTTCTTTGACTAAAAATTATTGAAATCAAGAAGCTGCATCATGTAAATCTCTTAAGATTATTTGCTCAGCAAACAAATACTTGGGTCATGTTGGTTCATAGAGCAAAAAAATTGCTGAATAAATGTACAAAGGATTGGTCCTTCAAGAAGTTCGTTGCAGATAGAGAGTGAAGATTTGCAATGGTTTGTAATTCTCAATATGGTGAAATATTCTCTCCAGCATACCTCAGGTTTTGTTCAAATGATAAATTGTGAAAAATTGCAAAATATGAGTATGTGTAATTTCTGTGTTTGCTTAGAACTGAGAGCACCTTTGTTCTATTTAATTTTGATTGTAAATATACAAATAATCTTTAAACTAATATGTAACCATATTTAAGATTCTCTTTGCAGGGTATCTGAAGTCAGTTTTCATTCTTTACATTATTGCAATTCTGTTATGTTATTGCACAAACATGGATCTTTTCCTTTGTTCTATTTTCTGAAAATGTATGTAATGAGTGTGTATACTAATAATGGGTTTTGTTGTTTGTTGTGGTTGTGGAATAGCAGTATTGTATAGCATTGAACATATGTAGAATTGTAGAACCCCAAATCTAAAATATATAGACACAGACAGCCAGTATACAATTGGATATCATTTAGCAGAATTGATTTAACTTATGGGTATTGCACATGTATTTTTAGAATAAGCTGTCTGCAGCATTTCAATTTGCAATGCCAAGATTGCCAGAAAAAGCAAATTTTGTTTTCATCAAAATGTTATGTTCCTGTAACGTAGGAAATGGAGAAACCAGTGTACTCATATAGATTATTACATCAGATTGTTTTATATTTTAGAATTTTGGGAAGGAATGATAATTCCTTTCTAAGGTACATTACAAAGATCTTGTCAGAAGCAGATAGTCCTGGTTGTAGTTAACATACTTCTTCCCCGGGTGAAGTAACTTGAAGTTTATAGTAGTATAATACGTGTAGTCTTAGATATTAGATGTCTAGATATTATCTGTTGTTTTGTATTGTCATGGTAGTTGAGCATGGGGAGGATTATATTACCTGGTCTACATATTCCTCTTGTAACATCTGGAATATTATGGAAACTACTCGGCTGATGGCGAGGATTGAGATTGCCCATGAACACACTATAATCTCCATACAGATGTCTATAAAAGTGAGAGAGTTAGACAGTCTGTGTACAGTTCAGCACAATGTAGGGAAGCTGAAAGGAGAGATGATTGCAGTGAGTGAGTAGTGGCATTGCTGTGAAATAATAAGTTAACAGAGCACTGTTCTTAGGAGCATAAGTGGTTACAGATGGTGGGACAGTAATTGCTACATATATCAGTAACTGTTTTCAGAAGTTGGCTTGAAGATGAATCCACCATTACAAGCAGTTTTGGAACAGCTATAAGCTGAGTATCGGCCAAGAAAAAATGGCTGCGGCCTTGAAGAGCTCAAAATATACATGAGTACCAGCCAAGGAAACTAGGAGGGGACATGAGCACCAACTAAGAACAACTCATGGTTGGCTGAAGTAAATTCAGAGGAAGAATAACAGCCACAAGAGACAAATTGTTGAAGACTGTCACGGCAGTGGTGAAATAGCAGGCCTACAATCTTTGGAAGGTATACAGTAGTGAATTGCAGCTGGCATAACGAGACATAGAAGGGACTCAGTGTATCCTAGAATCGTCATGTTGTGAGTTTGAGATACAGTAGAAGCACAGATGAGACATGGAGGCAGTGGGAGTGCAGGGGCCAGAATCATCATGGTGAAGCCATTGATCCTTGTCCTGAACAGTATTTCACTGACAGATTGAGGCTATGGCTGATCACCACAGTTGGGCAGCTTGCCAGAAGACTAAGCATCTACTCACTGATTTGCCGGGACAAACTCCAACATTCTATGCAGTTTCCCAGCCAGTATGGCATACAAAGACATTTCTGTGCTGAAGGGCTGTAATGGAGACCACCAGCTTGTAGCAGCCTACCAGTGTCGACCAAAAGCAGAGACTTAGTTGAGCAGCAGGTCTCCACAAGAATTTGGAGCAGCTATTGAACCGATGGCCCACCTGGCTGTTATTGGGTTACTTGAGGACTTCATCCAGAGGGAGGCAGCCCATGCTATAGTCAGTGGAGTGAATGACTGGGAAGTGAAGCAACAATTTCTCATGGGTGGTTAGAGGTCGCTCAGTGATACCCTCAACCACACTCTTAAGCTAGAGGCTTAAAAGGCAGCATCTGGACCACCAATGAGGCTACAGGAAATAAGGACTACAGCCCACATGTGAACACAGTTGGCAGTGATCAAGCACTGCAGGACTGGACGACCCATATGCTGGCAGTGTGGGGATGTCAGACATCTCAGAATAGGCTTGCAACAGACATGACAAGGAGGCTAACCGGGACTTAGGAAATTGGTAGGAACTGACATAAAGAGGGGGGCACGCGGTAGCGTGGTGGTTGAGGTGCTGCGCTACAAGCTGGAAGGTCGCGGGTTCAAATCCTGATGAGGTCATTCAATTTTTTTTTCAGTTGACCTAGTCCTTCCACCCGCACTAGGCCCTGGGGTTTACTCAGCCTCTTAACAGAAATGAGTACCAGGAATTAATTAAATAATTTTCCTGGGGAGTAAAGCCCAGCTGGTGCGTAAGGCTGACAACCTTACCGCCATCTTTGAACCGATTGTCTAGATAATGTGGAACCCTCAACGTCTCACAACCCTATGGGCCTTCACGGCCTGGTACAGGGATAGCTTTACTTACTTTTACTGACATAAAAAGAGAGCGTGGGAGGGATTGTGTTACCTGACTGCACACACATCTCATAATGTCCAGAATGTTAGGAAAACCACTTGGCGGACAAGAAAGAGTAAGGTTGCCTGCGAACATGCTAGGCTCTTCCATGTACGTGTCATACATGTTAAAATCATTGTCAGTGGTCAGTGCAGTGCAGAGCAGGAAGTTTAAAGAAGAAATGAGTGCAGGGAGTGAGCAGTGGTGTTGATGTGATGTGATAAGTGACCGCAGAACTGATTTCAATATTGTAAGTGGTTATGGACGATGGGACAGTAATTGCCCCATATATCAATAATTACAATACATGGCCATCAACACAACAGTCTATGAGTAGATAAAACTAATATTAATGTGCTAATAGATGTTTTTATTATACTACCACCACAAGTTTTGATCAAAGTGATTATCTTTGGGTAGTTTATATGAATGTATACTGTTGTCATTGAATTGTATAACATGGATCCATATTAGTAAATAAAATAATGTAAATGTTTCGTCAAATTTTAATAAAATTGAGTAGTTAACTTTAACCTTAACATATTATTATAAGATAGTTACATGATACAAATCCTAAAATGCAACAAAATACACTGAAGTGCCAAAAGTCATGGGATAGGAGTATGTAAATTTATTTTTAAGTGGCGCCACTGTCCCTTGATGGCTTGGGAATGCCCAGAGCAGTATCAGTTGTGAGGTGTTCTCTCATGAGTCAGGTTGAACACCGGCCAGTCTGCTCATGGCAAACCGACGTGAATTGTCGGATTTTGAACGAGGCATGATAATGGATGCCAGGTGGATGGGACATTCCATTTCCAAAATCATTCAACATTCCTCGATCCACGGCACGTGTGTGCTGGGAATACCTTGTAGAAGGCATTTCCACCCACCGTGGACAGCGCAGTGGCCGACCACGGGTGTGTAATGATTGTGAATAGTGCCATCTAGCTAGAATTGTCCATGGTAACAGACAAGCGACACTGGCTGAAATCACATCCACATTCAATGCAGGAGGTACCAGACGCATATCCAGCAGGTCAGTGCAGCGTTCTTTAGCTTCCATGGTATATGGGAGCAGAAGACCGACCAGAGTGCCTCTGTTAACACCACGACACTGGACACAGCACCTCACCTGGCCTTGTGACGTCTCTAATTGGACCCTGGAGGATTGGCAACATGTGGCGTGGTCCAATGATTCACGGTACTAGTTGTTTTGGGTGGATGGTAGGGTTTGGGTGTGGCACAGACCCCCATGAGGCCATGGACCCTAGTTATCAACAAGGCACTGTGCTGGTGCTGGCTGGTGGTGGTTCCATACTGGTGTGGGGTGTGTTCACGTGGCATGAGTTGGGCCCGCTCGTCCACCTAAACACATCATTGACAGGTGACTGCTACATTACACTGCTTGGTGACCATTTGCAGCCCTTCATGGACTTAATGTACCCCCACAACGATGATATTCTAGTGGGAGAGTGCACCATGTCATCGGGCAGGAGTTGTCCAGAATTGGTTTGAGGAGCATTCTGGAGAGTTCTGACAAATGGTGTGGCCACCATGTTCGCCCGACATGAACCCAATAGAGCATTTATGGGACATGGTGGAGAGGTCCGTTTGCCCCCAAAATCCTGCGCCTACAAATACCAGAGATCTGTGGGCAGCTATCCAGACGGCATGGCTTAACATCTCTCAAGAGGTCTTCTGTCCACTTGTGGAATTGATGCCACGTCGAGTTGCTGCACTTCGCCGGGCTAGAGGGGGTCCTACACAATACTAGGTACCTATCCCATGACTTTTGGCACTTCAGTGTATTTTCATTATTCTAGTTACTAATGATGATGGTATATATTCATATAAACCACCTGAAAATGATCATTTGGATCAAAATGTGTATAATAAGAATAAATATTAACACATTTATGTTGCATTTACTTATGGATTGTGGTGACTGCCACCCTTAATGGTACACAGAAGGATGCACACAATAAAGATTGTGTCTGTGAACAAATGCAAGTGAAAAAATTCGAGAATGTAGTGCTGAGAAAAATGTGTGTGTGTGCATAAAAATTATGTAATGAGCAGCTTCAGAATTTCCACTCATTACTGAGTATTGTTAGGGTGACCAAAGCAAGGGTTATGGGATGAGCAGAGTACATAGCATACATGGTGGAAATACAAAAAAATATACGGAATTTTGGTCATAAGGGAGACTAGGTGTAGATGGAAGGATGCTAGTAAAATAATTTTAAGTTCTCCTCATTGGTTGCATCCTGTTGTGTGTTCCAGATATATATATGAAATTGTGTTAACTGTCAACAAATATTCTCAGTTTTAATGTTTTATAATTCGATCTTTATTTCTGCTACATGTTTCGGTTGCATAAGACCATCATCAGGCAGTTATATATAGGAATACCTATAGTTACTGAACTACCGATAAGGATCCATATCAGTGCAACATATTGTATTATATACTAACAAAAAATTCTTGCCTCAAGTTGGTGTTACAATTAAAGTAGAAGATACAAAATAATATAAAAGATAAATATGAAAAGTATACCATGTATTAAGATTTATAATGTGTTCAGTATATTATGAAACATTAAAAGTATTTTAAAAATATATTTATTTATATATATATATNCGTCGCCCCTCACTACGTCAGTCACGCCCATTCTCCTTTGTTGGAGCACTCCTTCATTATCTTGTGTGTTGTGCTTTTGTTGTGTCGTGCTCCTGCGACTGCGTGTGTTATACTGTTGGGCTTCCTGGGTATAAGTAAGGATAGTAGTAAGGAAGTAAGTAAGTAAGGAAGTAGTATAAGTAAGGATAAGTAAGCACCTGAAGATGGCATTATTATGCCGAAACATGTAGTGCGAGAGAGAGAAGGAGATAAATGAGTGTATGCACTGCAAGACGGATTAAATAAATCATGGACTATTTTATATTTATTTTTTTTTTTAGAATGATAGGTTAAGAATGTGTATGGCTATTTAAATACAGAAGGTTCCAATACTTGCTTATTTACTCATGGAGCTGAGCCCTTCTGGAGGAGCTGCCGATTCTGCAGCTACTCAAGAATTTCCCAGCATTTTATGGAACCCGAAGGTTCATTACCGTGTTCACAAGAGCCCTCCACTGGTCCCTCCTGAGCCAGATATATCCAAGCCATACCATCCCATCCTATCTAAGATCCAGTGTAATATTGTCCACCCACCTACCCCTTGGTCGCCCCTGTGGTCTCTTTCCTTCTGGCTTTCCCACCAATATCGTATATGCATTCCTCGCCTCCCCCATTTGTGCTACATGACCAGCCCACCTCATCCTCCTTGACTTGATCATTCTAATTATACTTGGAGAAGTGTACATGTAGAAATTGGGCATATATGTCGTTTGTAGGTCTTTGTTGTAGAAGCTTTCTATGTAGCAAGCCCAGTTGTGGAGCCCAAAGACAAGTTTCTATGATGTACTGGTTAATGTGTGGAATATTAGGTATGCAGTTTTTCACAATATGTATTGTTATGTAATCATACAATATGGCGTATGCATTTCTTGTCTGGGCGTATATACGTTCGATGTGTTCTACACTGCGTTGGTTCGTTGTTAACTGATTAGTGTTCACTACCACACTAAAAAAAAATGAAATATATTTTTTAAACATTTTTAAAAATAATTTTAATATTCCATAATATATTAAACACATTATAAATCTTGATATATGATACACTTTTTACATTTATCTTTTATCTTATTTTGTATCTTCTACTTTAGTTGTAACGCCAACTTGAGGCAAGAATTTTATGTTAGTATATAATATGACACGTTGCACTGATATGGATCCGTATAGATAGTTCAATTCATATTCCTATATATAACTGATGGTCTTTACGACCGCAACATGTAGCAGGAATAAAGATTGAATTATAAAACATTAAAACTGAGTATATTTGTTGTGTTGATGGTTAACATAATTTTCTATATAATTTAAAGTTATTGAAATAATAGGTAAGGGTGCACACTGGTTTCATCTAGCTCCAGAACAGGATCCATTGGAGGTTGCTGTGATCATAGTAATGAAGCTTTACATTTTATAATAAAGAGGAGGTAACTTCATGACTAGCTGAGCAACCTTTAAATGTTCAAGAAATACTCTGTGGAACTTTTTATTGAGTAAATAATATGTATGGGGCACGTGGTAACATAGTTGGTTGAGGCACTATGCTACAAGTCCAGATGAGGTCATTGGATTTTTTTCAATTGATCTAATCCTTCCAGCCGCACTATGGCCCTGGGATCGACTCAGCCTCTAACATAAGTGAGTACCAGGAATTAATTAATTTTCCTGGGGAGTAAAGTGCGGCTGGCGCGTAAGGCTGACAACCTTACCACCATCTTTGAGCCAATTGTCTCACAACCCTGTGGGCCTTCACGATCTGTTACAGGGATAGCTTTACTTTTTACTTTACACAGTTTGTATTCAGAATTTCTTTGGTGTCAGGAGCTACTGATAGAGTTTTAGGTCTGTAATACTGACACTTTGCCTGTTCTTCACAGAGGTTATCGTGGAAGGTCATCATACTACATGCCATACTGAGCCTACCAGTGTGACCAGGGATGAGCATTTTGAAATCTTTCACTGCAGATTTCTTCAAGTGTCATAAATTCATGAAGCAACTAAGTTGACGGAAACCTGTAGTCACTGTATGTATTTCTTTGTGTTTATACCCTCATCCCTTACACCTCAAAGAACAAATTTTAGCATTGGGAGAATGCATGTGTGAGTGGAAGTTAGAAATGCAAGCATTCACAAGGTTGTTTTTGCAAATAATAGATTACTCTTAGAGCTCCTAATGTTTGTGTGTGTGTGTGAATGAAATGTAGTATGTATGCACTGTTAATACATGTTGGTACAATAGTGGGATTCCGAAACTGGCAACGTTCACAATTTATGACACATTAGCAAGTGTTCATGTGAAGAAAATATTTAACAAAACTGCAGTGATGTATGATTAAATGACAGGATCAGCAAACTGATAATACAGAATGCATAAGACAAGTTTTTCTTTTTTATTGTATAGGGCATGCTATAATTCCTTAATTTTTGCTTCAGTGTCATTGATCAGTAAAATTATTCTGCAATGCCCACAAAATAAAATCGCTGCTTCTTTCCACAAGAACACATTGTGACAAACAAGACAGTGCTAAATGCAGGGACTGTAACACAGGAAATGGAATCATATTTCATAATGTTAATCACAGCAATGTGATCAGCGTAGAAGTTTGTGGAGATTTATCGAAAAATCGTAATGAGATATATTTATGGATTGGATATGCAGAATAAACTGTGTGATGTTAACCACTATCTCTGTGATTTATGTTCACACCTAATACACATTGTGTGAATGATGTATTAATGTGGCAATATTTTGGGTATTTTCTGACATTTGAGTGTAATTAATTTGACTGACTGTGGCTGAATTTCAACTTAGTTCTTTTTCCCCCACTGGGTATGTTTTTTGTTTCAATACAAAGTATTTACTGATTTGCTGGGATTGGTTAGATACTGAATGTAGCAGGTACTGCATTGTTTTGGAGCACTTCTTTGTGTAATTCCGTCAGTAAGCTCTTTTAGCTTTCACTTGTTTGTCATTATTTATATGAAGAAAATATGGTATTTTTAAATATCAATGTAAATTCTTGTTCAATATACTGGTCTAGAGAAATGCAGAACGTGTCTGAAGTACATAGAAGCAATCAAAGTTTACTGCAGGTCATGTGGTTTGAGACAGGTGGTTGTAGAGATGTGGTTAGTAAAAAAAAAAGATTTATTTCATAAGTAAAGAATATAAGATTAAATTTCAATTTCAGATACTAATGACAATGTACAGCTGAGATAATTATTGTGGGAACCTATGTTTTTAAGTTACGGTAAATATACCGGTACATTTTTATTTTCTAGTGCTGTAATTACACCATATTGCTTGTTATTTACCACCTGTGTTTTCAGTCTACAGTGTCATTAACATTTTGGTGTTTGGATAACAGTTTTGTACATTTTACAAATTGTAGGTGTCCACAATGATCTTATGCATTTGTATGTTTTCATAAGTGTTTGCGGATGTAGTTTTTCTTGTATAAGAAAGTATTATCTGATATACAACTACAATCAGATGAGATTATTTTTTTTTGTGTATGTTGGTATAAAATTACTTATAAATGATGAACTCAAATGTTCTGCTTAGTGACTGTGAATTTATTGTCATTCAAGAATATGATTAGGCAGCATTTTATAATATTACAAATTATTTCCTCTGATAATAGTTGTAGGTCTAAGGTTCTGGACATTTTATATGTTATGTATTGTTAATTTGTTAATTACTCCTGGAGTGCCAGTTGAATACCATGCATCAAAATGGCATGGTTACTTGACCCCTGTTTTCCTTTCCCAGCTGCAAATAATTTTTGTGTTTAATTTCATTGGCCTTATGTTCTCCCTTTCCTGTGTTGTGTGTGTACTGTTTTTCAGGAACCGCCAAGGGATACCAAGTACTTCAATGCTACTTGATTATTTTCAGGATTTTGTGGGTTCTTAAAAGATGAAGTAAAAATGGCATTAAAAGGCAAAGAAAGAAATTATGCAGAAAAGAAACAAAAAAATGTAAAAGGAGTCTGTAATTTGATTCTGGTGTAAAAGAATATCTCAATAAAGATATACCGTAGGAATTAAAACAGTGATGTAATTTATAGACAGGTGGATTTAACCCCAACCATCCAATCCAGAAGTTGTCAACAGACCATGCTGTTCTGTAGTGTAATGCAAGGAAGATATAAAACCAGCGTTTACAGTCTTTATGGTATGGTATGGTGTTATGTGTGTACAATAGTGTAAATTGGGCCGTCGACACAGTGTGTACAGAATGAAGACAAAATAGATAGTAATGTATCAGCATCTTGTTTAGTATGTGCTACATGTTTCGACCTTTCCTTGGTTGTCATCAGAGAAGTCACAAGAACATGAAACTGAGTTTTTGAATTGAGTTACTTTAATGTGGATCCATATTTTAATTTTTTTTTATAGTGAATGCATCTTTGGAAAATGTAATCTAATTTAATATTAATTATTATATTTATGTATGTCCTTGAAATAAAATTTAATTTAACAAATTAAGAAAAATTAACTATTCCATGTGTAGAATTAACCTAGAACCTACATATATGAGTAGTTATTTAAAACTTTTAAAAATTAAAAACAATTATTTCAATGACACATCAATATAATTATTAATATCTGGGGTAAAGGGCGGCTGGCCCATAGGGCTGACAACCTTGCCACCATCTATGAGCCGATGTCTAGAAAACGTAGGAACCTCAACATCTTTCAACCCTATGGGCCTCCACTGCCTGTTATAGGGATACCTTTACTTTGTTTTTTTACAAAGTTATAATGTATATTAGTCTTAAATAATCTTAAATTTATGTAGAAACCATATATTACCAGAGTTTTCATGTGCATTGTTAGATTACTTACTTTGATATTCTTATGACCCACCCGATGACCTAGGAAAGGTCGAAACTTGTAGTGCAATACCTGTACATAATAAACAGATGCTGATATATTAATATTTTGTCTTAATTCTGTAGATATTTTATAGACAGCGCCACTTGTGCTATAACATGATGCCAGAAATGGAAGACATGGAAACTGGAAGATCCTTTCAGCTTGGTGTTTGTGGAGGTGGCTTTATTTTAAATTGTCCATAGTGACTGAATTCTGAGGTAATGTGAAGCTTATCATGAAGCTCTTTGCAGCGAGAGATGTGAACACTGTGATAAGATGGTCGCACAGGAAGTCTTTCCTAAAAGGCATTGGTACTGTTGCACAAGGGGGCTGGATCATACCCAGACCTCAAGGGGATCCCTTGTAAACTTTACATTAATTTTTCAGTTATTTTTTATTTGTGTCATAAATTTTTGAAGACCTGTATTCATATGTCTTTGTTATTTCTTGCTGAAAAGAAATCTTGTACCTAACATTTTGTTGAACACCTCTGCATTGCCAAGTAGTTGCAACATTTGTAAATTTATTAGAAAATGTTTTTGCAATTTAAATTACTGATAAATGTTTGAGCACTTCTGTTTAGTGTTGAGTTTGGTGGAATGAGGGTGTGGTGTATAATTAAGGGAAGGGCAAAGCCTGTGCCTGGACTCCCAGAAATGTTCCTCATGAAAAAGATAGATCCAGTTACATTTCAAGTGTGAAATCCATTTCTCACCTTTATTAATTGTTCAGAACTTTCCCCCTCAACAGACTTCACTCTTGAATAAAGTTCACCACTTTAAAAATTTCATCAAATCCATATAAACTGAAGAAGTTTCCTTTGTTCACAGCATTGTTCTAGAGACCTCCAATTTTTTAAACTGTATCTGCTGATAACACATACAGTATATCTCATATCTCATATCATGGACACTGGTAAGTTATATTCTGATTTGTACATTACAAAGTTATGTACACAAGTTCAAAATGTGTTTTTTTAACTGAATGCGGGAGGAAACATTTTTATCGGTTCTGCATCAGTTGCTGCTGACTACAATATGCCACAAACATTTATGGACTTCCTACTTAACTTGTCTGTGTACCGTTTAATAGCCACATCTGAAAATTAATAAATGCATAATTTTCACCAAAAACAAATTGAGGGCAGTATGTTTGGTTGGAGGTGTAAGAATATTTAGATTGTTAAAGTTATAGTAATTATAATTGCCGCTTATCAGTTTACTTTTCAACGTCATCAGCTACAAGGCCTTTTGCAACTTCTTATTTTCTATTCTGGAACTTCTGCACTGATACGTGAGAGAACGTCTGTATTCCAATATTTTTTATTTTTGAACTTTTGCACTGATATGTGTGAGAACGTCTGTATTCCAATTTATATGCATAAATATCCACATAAACTAATATAGGTTGAAACCCCATGGATGTCTGTTTAAATCTTTTATCCTGTGTTGGTAGCAGCCTTGGGATGGTCTGATCCTCAGTCGAAGACCTACCAAATGTCTGGTCCGGGTCTGGTCAAATGGGATTTGTAGTGGACAAAGTGGTGCTGGGGCAGGTTTTCTCCGAATACTTCGGTTTCCCCTGCCAATCTTTATTCCACAAATTGCTCCGCAATCGCTCTCACCTATCATCTGGAGCTAGTACAATAGGCCAGAAGTGGCCTCCGTACAAAGGACTTAGACCCACCCCACCAGCAATTAAAAAAAACTGTCTATAACATTCGTAATTACAGATTTAATTCCAAGTGGGAACAGGCAAGACAACTTAATCCGACAATATATAAGATGTAAATCAAGGCCCTCTTCTCACGCCTACAGCTGATCCAGCTGATGTAGTCAGCTGTACCAACGCGCGCTCTTGCTCTCTGACAGGCTATAGCAAGGAAAATTAAGTTGGCACAGCATTCACTTTTCCGTTAGTAGAATTCTCTTGCAGAGTGAATTAATTCCAACCACCTACGCGTTTGCGCTGTTCGTTGCCATTACGGATAGTTGATGTTTTGAGGTAAATTTTAGTTCTATGGAACTAGTTTGCAGTGATTTTTAAACCGAAAATGGAAATGTGGCAATTCAGTAATCCGTGCCGTGAGATGTGGAGTCCGTGAATCAGTGGTATAGAGATATAGAGCGTATAGAGCGAAAGAGGGTAGAGAGCGGTAGAGAGCATAGAGCTGTAGAGCCAGTCAAAGACGTTTTTTGTAACGTACATTACATGTGTTTTGGATTTAAATGGGAGTGAAAGTCAATGGAAATAAGGGTTTTGTTTTGTTATTGGTTATCCTGAAGAAAATACGGTGCAGGAAGAGTTTGTAATGAAATAAGACATGAGATAAATTTAAAATAATGGATTGATGTGTGTGTGTACCAAAGCTGTACAGAGTTATGTTCTTGGGATCAAGTTGTGATTTTCCTTGCAGAAAGGGAAGTATGGATAGTTTTCACGATACACCCATGCATGATATCACAAAGACTGCAGAGCGGTGCTTCATGGGTTTTGAAGCATATCAGGAAGCCAAGTTGAGTAT
Organism: Cryptotermes secundus; assembly: GCF_002891405.2. NCBI lineage: Eukaryota > Metazoa > Arthropoda > Insecta > Blattodea > Kalotermitidae > Cryptotermes > Cryptotermes secundus. The sequence continues at coordinate 177,257 of NW_019739942.1, forward strand.
GGGACAGCATTTCTGCACCACACCAGAGTCATTGTTTTCACAAAAGGAACTGGAAGATCATAGCAGTGATGCTGATGATGAAATTACAGACGTGTCTGGGGAGTGCCTCAGTTCATCAAATGAATTTTGTGATATTCCGAAAGATTATTATATTTCGAGTGGTACAAAGCCATTATCGTTAGTGATTAGAAGATTTAGCACTCCTACAATAAATAATAATTCTCCTTCGGTTCTGAAGAGAGATTCTAATGTGTCATCACCATTTACCAGAGAATTTGAAAGTACCTCAGACAGTGAAGTTTTGAATTCAGATAAGAAATTGAGTGACTTACCCTTTCAGGAGCAAGTCACAGTTACCTCTAATGCCATCAGTCCAACTTCACGAGAATCTCATATTATGTTAGGGCCAACAGCATCAGATGGAACTGTTCGGGCCCTTCAGGAAATAATTTTGAGTCCATTGCAGCAAAGCAGTCACTCAGGTATAGTCCGGGAAAACATAGAGAATGTTGTAAATGATGCACATGTAAAAATCAAAACCACGCACACTATTGAAAATGACTGTTTGAAATATGTGGATGGCAGTACATTACAACAATCAAATCCTGTACTGGAGAAGTACTGTGTTAAGGATGTAGATGGAAAGTTATCAGTGTCTTCAGTTTGTAGTAGGGAGGTATATCAGAAGGTGAAAAATGACAGCATTGGTAACGGAAATCAAGATTCACCATGTCCACTGGGAAGTTCCAAAAACCTTCAGTCTCTGATACACACTCATCCATCAGAACATTGTAAACAAATAGCAGAACCATCCAATCATAGTTCATTTGAGGTAGTTCTAGGAGAAAATGCTGCAGGAAATACTATTAAGATTGCAGAAGATGAGGGGTGTCAAGAAATGAATGCAGTTGACATTACCAGGTGTGAATCTGAAATCCAAAATGATGTAATATTGAACATCAGAAAAGAACATTCTGAACCTGCAGAAAAAATGTGTAACCTAAACTTAAAAACACAGTTTGAACCATATTGTGTAGGAGGAAAATCTCTTGTCAAAAGCAATGTGATTGAATCTTTGATAAATGAAGTGTATGAGGCAGAGGGGATAGCCATAGTTAATGACAGGTTCAAATTTCAAAGTAGTGAATCAGTGTTACTGCAGGTTCAAGGAGGAAATATAACTGAAAGAGACAATGAAATGAGCACAATTGTTAGTCATGATATTGAAGTTACTGTGGGCCAAAATGCATGTGATAAGGATTACCCTGTGTGCACAGGAAAGTGTGAACTTGTAAAGACTGAAGTAAGCTTCAGTGGGAGTGAAACTGCTATGACTACAGCTACTGATACAGTAAAATCTGAAAGACACATTGAAATTTCCTATGAGCCTATTCCATTACAGAGCATTCATAATACTTCACAACAAATTGAAATAAAGTTGCCAGAAGATGTGTCTTTAATAAATGTAACAAGAAATGCGACAGTGATTATGTCTCCAACATCAGTAGGATGTGCACTTTCTTCCATTCAAGCTGAAAATTCTGAAAACAGTCATCAGATGATCTGCCCTCAGAACAGACAGACTGTGTCATTAGGTGTCAGTCCTGTGCAGAAATGTGTACAAAATTCATTCGATGATATGGAGGAACTTAGAAGAAAGTCAAGTGTGGGTAGTAGTCCCAAAAGTCCAATTCCATTAATAGGGATGAATGGTGTTATAATTACTGGTGAATGTGAAAAGGTTCAACCAGTGAATATGAAAGCTGAAGATATTAAAAGTATGGAGTGTAGCTCAGTTTTAGCAGGAGAATTGGCTGAAAATGTAGTGGCAAGCACAGATTTCCATAGAGACAGTTTTTGTAAAGTGAGTAAGACGGATCCTTTACAGTCCACAGTACATAATAGTTCTTCGCGTGTTCAATCATACACTAAAGATAAATTCGATTGTTATAATGATCTGTCATCTGACACCGTTTTTGTTGAGCATTCACCACTCCTTTTCAGTTCAGATGATGAGAATTCATATTATACAGGTAAGATCAAAGGAAGTACTAATATTTGATTGGATGTTAATTATATGGGAAAGGAAAGAATGTGTTCGTGCAAGGGCAGGCTCTACTTTTGAAGTTCAACATAATTTTCTTTATGAGAAAAGTTCATTAGTGTATATTACACAAACATACAGATGAGAATACAGTCGTGCATTTTGCAGTTATTTGATATATCAGGACATACTTGTTACTGTCTTTAAGGACACAATTTCATTAAGTTGTGTTTGAATTCTCTTTCCAATGTAAGTGCTTCAAAACGAATTGGAACTTTCATTTTTAAAGTAACTTATGGGGAAAGAAACAGCTGCATTGATATTTCTAAGAGTTTAAATATAATTCAAAATGTTTTGGTCATGTGTAAGTTGGTTGTATATTGCATGAATTGTAGGGCCTGTGAAGCCTTTTAGATATTTGCAAATTGCATGGTTACACATTTTACATTGTTTTCCTATAATTTTAATTTAATTGCAGAAAAGCTCAATAACGAACAGGAAACAAGTGCAACAACATCCAGTTATGAAAAAATTATGACAACAGAACAGAAGAAATTGCACCGTCTTCAAGAAGCTTTATTGGGTGTTCCTCCTCCACCATCAGTTACAATTCCACAGCTTGATGTAACAGATATTCTTAGGTTATTGAAAGAAAACAAAAGTTTGATGATCTTAGCAGATACAGAAAGTGAAGCTGGTAAGAAGTTAATTATTGAATTTATTTGTATGAAGCCGTGAAATCTCTTGAAAATTATGTGTTTCTATTCAGCATAATATAGTGAGAGATGGTGGTATAGTAGGGATGGACATATCTGTTAAAAATTTATGAGTCTACCTGAAGGATTCATTTCCAAGATACATCTTACTTTTTGGAAGATCGAAGTGGGAAGAAAAAGCTTTCTCATGTTTTATATCTGTATTAAAGATAAGCAGCGGCACACACACAGGGAGCTTGCACAGAATTGAACAATGCTGAAAGCAAGAAGTAGCAGCTGCAGCACTGTAGACCTTGAGCAGGTATCCCCATGAATTTTAAATTTTAAAAAATTTTTAAATTTAAATCGAAGATTTTGAAAATACCAAAACTAAAAAATGAAATTGATGTATGTAAATTAACAAAAATTTTATACATATCTGACAGATATCAGCAAAGGGATTCTGATATATCGGGACCTATTAACGATGGAGAAATGAACAGTTAAGAAAGCTGGTGTTTTTAAATTTTTAAAATACGTGCAGTGTAACAGCTACGTGAGAAAAATATACCTGATGATGGCCATTTACGGCCAAAACGTAGTGTAGAAGAAAAGAAGACAAAAGAACTAAAATAAATTGTTGCACTTAGGATGGAGTGTGTCATACGTTGTGTAGCGTGTAACAGGATGCTTAAATATAATATTTTATATCTGTGTATACAGTGTTATTCTTTGGAAGATTGTTGCACATTTTTGTCCATTTTGAGGCTTGTTGGTATGTGGGTGTTTGTTGTAATCACTTTTCGTTTGCCTTTTCTACTTGTACGTGATTTTGCCATCATTTCATTACCAGGTTCAGAAGGTGTGAAGTCTCAGGCAGCTTCATTGAAACCATCTTCTGTAGAACAAATAATTAATTGTTCTTGGCCAGATTCAAAATCTTGTTGCCATTATGGCATTCAGTAAGTACCTGCATTCATCTTTCTGTAACATGAGATTAAAATATTTATTCTGTGCCAGAAATGTCTATGGGGAGACAGCATGTCTTTAGTAGGCAACTTTAGAGAAGAAGGGCCAATGTGTTCATTGAGACCCCAGTGTGGTGATTCCGATTCCCTTGATACGTTGAATACAGAATCTATTAATTCTCCAATGATGACATGCCTCATAGATATTTAAGGCACAGTTTACCTACTTTTAGGGGCATGCAGCATAGTTAGTTGAGACACTATGCTGCAAGCTAGAAGGTCACGGATTTAAGTCCCAATGAAGTGGATTTTTTCGATTGACCTAATCCTTCCAGCCACAGTATGATCCTGGGGTCGACTCAGCCTTTAACAGAAATGAGTACCAGGGATCTTCCTGGGGNAAGGCTAACAACCTCACCACCATCTGTGAGCTGACTGTATAGACAAAATATGGGAGCCTTGATGTCTCACAACTCTGTGGGACTTTGTGGCCTGTTACAGGGATAGCTTTACTTTTTGAGCTTTACCTGTTATTAAATCTTTTCTATTTGGATGTGTTTGTGGTGTCTGCAGAACAAGGTTAGTAGTAAGTAAAAAAAAAAGAGAAAAAAGAAATTACCAAATGTGAGAAAGTATGTCTTCTCAATGCTAATGGACCTTTCTTGAAATCATGAACATATTAAATGTGTATATGCGCATGTCATGAAAAGTAACTTACAAATCTATGTAATTAAATTTGATATTACTGATAGTCCAACTTATAGCAACTTTTATGACTGCTGTTAATCTTTATAATAACTGATTAGCAAATGTCATACCAATTTATGTGAAGGTTATGTATCTGTAGCATAACTATTGAGCTGTCATGTCACAGATCATTTGAAAGATACACAGAGAGACTTACTGATAACACACATTTCAGTGGAATGAGAATTAATAGGGATAATAGGGTCCTTATTTTTCTTAAGTGTTTTTTGCAAGTGACATTTGTAAACATTATACTTTAAACCTTATTTTCAGATATAACTGTGGTCGAATTTCAGAAGAATTTGAAATACTATGGCAGAAATTACAAGAACGTTATGTTGGTAGTGAGACCACTTCATCCTGCAATATATGGTTTAAATGTGACATTTCAAATAAAGTGAGTAACATTACCAGTCGGCATAGAAGCACTGGTCACTCACCAGGTAGACGGTTGAGTCATCTGGCTCGCAGAAGGCAGACCTTCTGTTGTGCTAATTTGCTGAACAACAGTGTTGCAGAAAGTCGTCATTCTGCTGCTGCTGAAAGGCGTCTCATCATGGTAGAGATAAAGTGAGTGCCCTTAGGGACTTGATTTTATAATGAATGGCACTGTGGAACAGTATGTACATAATTGTTTGTCACTTAATGTGCATTGCCAGCGTGGTAGTTGACCACCCATTCTGAGGCACGATTCATTGTCAAAATCAAATTGAGAACTCTTGGCAGTTGATATGTCGTAAACATATTGACAGTTAGTGGGCTATATTTGTCCTGAGTCCATACTCCTCAAATTAAACTGTATGTGCCTCTCTGCAACGTTTGATCTAGTTTCTGTAAAAGTGAATAGCGTGCCTGTGAAGAGTTCAGTTTTCTGGGCTATATATCATTGTGTAGTCTGGTGAAAGTCAACCAGCATTTTGGAGGAATATATTGCCTTCATCTTCAGGGTCAAAGAGCTTTGCTTGCTTGCTGCTTTGTACTTGGTTTTTGCCTGGTTTACTCTTTGACCCTGAAGATGAAGACATTCGTCATAGCCACTGCTGTGAGAACCTCAAGGTCATTACAGCTTTCTATTTCTGCTTTCCTTTATAGTTATAGAATATGAAAAAGTATTAGTACATATTTCAACAAATGAAATCCTCTGTTACCAATTGTACATAGGACATAAAAAATGGGGAGAGATATTGCTGAATTACAGTTGTGGAAACCCTAGCGAACTAGCCAGACAAATTCGCGTTGTTGGGTAAAGTTGTCCGTGTGCTTAACTAATTAAGCACTATGCCATGTATGGGGGCGTGGATGTATAGATCCACATTTTCTTGACTTCAACACTAGCTGGAGGTGAGTGGTCAGCTTCATGCTCCTGCNCTGGGACTTGGAACTCCTACCCCTTGGTCATCCTTAGCCGCTATACTGACTGTGCTATCCCGGCTCCATAGTGTTGGGTTCCCATACTAATTGAAATTTAATGTTAAGATGGATTGTACAGTTTCTTATCAAGGAATACAATTGAAGCTTAAGAAATCATGGATGTGACCTCTCTTTGTGTTGACAGGCACCCTTAGTTATACCCTTTATTGTAGTAGTCCCTCAAAATATAAAAATGACTTGAAAAGTACAGAAGTATTGGTGTATTTTTGTAAGACCTCATATGAGAGTAGTCTGTTATTCATAATACTGTACAGTTTTTACACAGGCAGTAAATGAGCATTTTGTTAGAAACAGTTATGCAGTTTTAAATTTAGTTTTCCTGCAATACAAGTATAAATGCTTATGTTAGTGAAATTAAATGTAGTGGTGCAATACAAAGATAAATTGCTTCATGACTGAATATAAATGCTAATACCTTGACTGACTTCAGAAACTTGTTAATTTGATTGCTTCATGTACAGGAAAGCTGAACACAGGCAGAGGTTAAAAAATTATCAGCCTCATAGAAAGGCGCCGTCAGTTGATTCTAACCAGCTGCAGAAAACTAAACGGGCCTTATTTAAGAGTCCACCTGGTAATCATAAAGGAGTATCTTCTGCTTCAAAATCTAGGTCAGGATTAAAGAAAAATAAAAGTGATAATGATCAAAGTAGAGCTCTCTGGCCATCCAAAGATAATGCTACAGTGAAAACAGGGAGTGACAGAGCACTAACCAGTCTTAGTGGACAAATCAATGTATATGGAAAGAGGAGGAGAGAAGAGGGCGGTAGATCTGCACAGCAAAAGTGTCCTCGAAGAATGCTGTTTGGTGGTGCTGCAGCAGCAGTGAAGGGAGAAAGTGACTTCATGACTGCAGATGACAGAAGTCAAAATGTTAGAACTAGTGAAAACAAACCACAGATGTCAGTTGCTAGGGATCTAACTGGTGGCTTAAGTGAAGTTCATAGAAAGGTAAGTTTTCAGACTTGTTTTTGCACTTGCTGAGGTCAGTGGGAGCCTTGTGCTCGAACCAGATCCAAGAAGAGTCAGGATTTTTAATCATGAAGGGCAACATAATCATATGACATTATATAGTTATATAATGATCACATGTTATTAAATTATTTTTAAAGTTGAGATAACCTGGAGTTCGAGGGAGTAAGAATGAATTGTATGTTTCAGTCAAATGTCAACTTTATAAACATAAATTAATGGTTAATGTTTTTTCATCAGAGCCTTTCTTTTTGTAAGTTTACATCATCATGTTGACAAATTTTAATCGATTTTAAAGATTACTTGTCTGTACATTTATGTTGTATAAAGTACAGAAATTTTTAATGCTTTACCATACCATAAAACAATGCAGAGTTTTTAAAATTGCCAAGGATTATGCAGTGGTGAATATTGCTGATACTATCAGAGATGATGTATGTTAACATATTCTGTAATGAAATAAGTTCTTGAAGTATAATATGCAAGTATAGTTAATTTTTACATCTTCATAAATTTAGATTCATTGAGTAAAGATTAATAAGTAATCTTCTCTTCCTGTTTACATATATTGTAACCATGATGTCTTCAATTTTTCCACATTTGCTGAACTTATAATTATCCTGTATCCAAGCATCCTAAATTCTTATGCAGCCAGCAGAGATTTCAATGAAAATTTGCCATTTTATAAAGTTACTTAAAAGAAAAAAGTTGCAGTGCATGTGACGTTACAGTTATAGCGATGCATGATTATGGTAGAGGTTAGTTGAATTTGTGGTCATGTTACAGTACATCTGTAATCTTTCACCCATCAGTCTGCTTTATCTTCAAAGAAAAGCGCCATGCAAGATGTAGGGTGCAAACATGTTTTTTTGACTTTGAAAGAGAACTTATAATATTAAAAGGCTGTAAAATGATGAATATTTGGTTCTGTAAGCGTTTTCCCTATGTATTTGTCAGATTCATTTAACTGGAACCCCACGTGCCAGTTAATGTGGAGTTTATTGTATGTGTTGTGCATAACCCAATTTGTGTTTGTTATTTCTGTCATTGATACATTCATTGTATTGTCTGGAAATTCTGACCACTGTGGACTATGTATTTTTTAATGCAGTCTGGACATTGTGGACCACCCCTGTGATCTAGTGGTCAGAGTTCCTGGTTACAGATCCAGAGGTCCGTGTTCGATTCCCAGCGCTACCAGATTTTTTGAGAAGTAGTGGGTCTGGAACAGGGCCCACTCAGCCTTGTGAGGATAATTGAGGAGATCTTTCAAGGAAATAGCGTCTCCGGTCTAGAAAACAGAGTTTCACGGCTGTGGGGATCTGTTGCACTGACCATGTGACACTCTCTATCTGCAAAAGTTGGCACCAACTTTGCTGACAAGTGGCAGTTGCTCAGTCGGTATAGTTCACTTGCGTACTACAGGCCATGAAGTCTGTTTTTGTTCGTTGTCATGACATTGTAGTCGATAAATTCTGTTATTATTACATGCATCTTCTTTTTGTTTTTATTTCTTAAGTTATTTTCTCTTGCAGTGTTGATTCTGTGTGGTATTTCTATGTTAATATTATTGGAAAGTTTTATAATCTTCATTTCATATTCAACATAGGTACATAAGGCCCATCCTAATTTTTTATCTTAACTCTTAGTGTATTGGAGTTGTTGTCTTGCGAAAATCAGGTGGATATTCATTATCATGCGGGATATCTTTTGTGTTCATAATTCTTTGCTAATATTTTCTTTAGATAGCAAGTAATTGTGGAGTATAATAACTGAAATTGTAATTGTAATTTAGTATTCTGTCATTGGCTGTTATCTAAATATATCACATACTAATTGATTGTTCCTCTTAGTGATATTAAATCTAGGAAGTAAAGGGAATTGTTCTCTCACTCAGAAGTAAAACTTAATAGGAGGTAGATACATAGGTAAGTCAATAAGTAAGTTACAAATGGATATAGAACTTAAACAGATAAGAGTACTGATTTGAAAAATGCTTTTATTTCTCAACATAATCTCCCTATACATTGAGGCACTTGTCCCATCATTTCCGGTTAGAGAGAGATAGAGAATACCAGGCCATCAAGAAGGACACCAATCTGCTGAGAACATTACATTAGCTATCAATATCATTCTTCTAAGGCCACGCCATAGCTTAAGCGATTAGTCGCTGGCTTCCCACCACTGTGATCTGAGCAAGTGGGATTTGTGATGGACAAAATGGCGCTGGGGCAGGTTTCCTCTGAGTACTTCGGTTTCCCCTGCCAATGTTCATTCCATCAAATTCTCCACAAATAAGAATGTAAAAAATTGTAACTATTGTAATTTTAATCTACTTATATATCAAATTGTTAATATTCAGAATTAACTTGACTTGTCATATATCATGTACATGATCTACAGTGACGAAATAAATCAATCAATCAAGCAATCAATCACAGAGTACTATTGACTGTAATGGCTCCTGGGTGAGGGAGAATGGCAGGCATTGCTATTAGTGGCAACTTAGAGAACTTTGATATGCATTGCAACTTTGTTTTTTAAATAACTTCATCAAAGTGGTAAACTTTCTTTGAAATGTTTGCCAGTTGCATGAATATTACAGATGCTTGGATACCGGATGACTAGGAGTTTGCTGTATGCTTTTCTATTTTGGGTTCTTTCTCACATTCTAGCAGTAGTGATTTGACCTTGTGAACAGTTTTATTATTACAGCAAGATTATTTTCAGACTGAGAAATAACACAGACTCTGCTGTATGCCAACATATATGCATTGCTTGCCACATTTCCTGCCCATTCAGCTGCAATCGCAGTGAAAGGACAGTAACTTTCCAGATTGAAGTGTATGTGTTTGTGTTACAAGTAATGTTTAAAATGTTCCCCATCACCTTGGATACATATCTTGCACCTAAAGAAGTTCTTGCTCACATGCTTTAGTTCTTTGAGTATACATTGTCTTGCCAGAAATAAATGTCAACTTGGGATGAAGTTTGCCATTGTGAACTGACTGAAAATACAAATTATAGAAATTATATCTGGCTACTTAATCATATGGCTGCAGAGGATACACATCTGTGGTTTTCTAAGGTCGTAGTTTCAGAAGCTTTGTAGTGGTTCTTGCTCGCCCTTTCAGCACTCTCATTTCTTGGGCAAGGTGTTTCAAGAGACAAGGTAAATATCCAAGCTTCATTCTGATTCCATCCAACTTTTCTTCCACCAGTACTTCATGTTGACATTTAGGTTTCCTGTCAACACACCAGCTCCTCATACCTTACTGACATGATGCTGAGTAGTGTTTTCTGTGGGGAACTATAAGTCTGGGAAACTTTATTCTGGATTGTCTCTGACTCTTCATAACAGAATTACACTTAACCTACTATTTGTATAAAATTCTAGCATAAATTTGGTCCTAAGAGATATCAGTTTATTATCACAGCTGTTGACATATCAAGATAGGCAGAATATGATGCATTCCCTTACAGTGAGAAGCTGTGCTTTGACTGAGCCCACAAATAATTTCTCTATAGTGTAGTTGATACTGTGCATGAATTTGTGAAATGAGTATTAGTATTAGTATTTATTCAGTATTCCAGACATCCACAAGATGGATACAGAACTTGGCCTCACTTAGTATGTACATACAGACCAATTACAAAAGTTGTTTACATGGAACATTAGAACAGTATAAAATATAAATAGTTAATACCTTAGATCACATAAATAAAAAGTCAGAAACATGTCATTTAAGAACAGTCATATTAAATAAGAAATCCACAATAAACAAATACACTCAACTCTCGATTATCAGGGGTCGGATAAACCGGTTTGCAGCTAAACCGGGGCTTTTTTGAGGCTTATGTGTTGTTTAATATTCATTCACTTTTGTTTCACATGGTGAGTTGTAACACTATTTTGGCGCTAGTGTGAACCGAGCTCTGCATTTTTTGGTCCCTTCATGCTAACACAATGTTCTAGGGTAGGGGTGAAAGAATGAAAGGATTTGTGGAAAGTTTCAAGTACAGATACACCGCCCCAGTTAGTCTCTTTGTATCGATTTTCAAGTGCGTTAGCAAAATGTCAAGGTGTAAAAGGAAGCGTGTTGTGTTAAGTATTCAACAGAAACTTGAAATTATCAATCAGTTGGGAAAAAGAGGTGTAGTTAAACAATTAGCAGTGCAGTACGGTAGTAAGAAAATATCACATGGTGCTGCTCTTAATCATTTGGAATCCTTACTAGACTATCTTGAGAGTGAAGAGAACAGTTTATTAAGTGACAAGCTAATATTAGGTAGGCTTTGTACGGATATTGGTAAAAAGGAAAATGCCGTGAAAAAGCAAATGACAATATTAAATTTTTTTAAGTGTTAAGTGTGAATATTCGTAAAAAGTGTTGGCTGTTGTTGAACACTGTGAATGAAATAGCTAATTCATATTTCAGTGTAATGTAAAAAAAGTATAAATAGGCCATGAGATGACATAAAAATGAGGTTGAATAAATTTAAATTCAGGTAGGCCTATAGTATTATGAAGGTACAGTATTACAGTACTACTTTTAATAAAATTTGTCTTAACTGGGTTTTCAATTAATCGTGATTTCCATCCCCACCATTATCCCAGATAGTCGAGAGTTGAGTGTAATTATGATTTGCAAATACTAAAAATTCTTCAGCTTACAGAAAATAAGATTAGTTGGCAATGCACAGGTAGAACTCATAATTATAACACAACAGGCATTATAAAATGAGTTTACAATGAACAAAAAATCATAAATTACAAATAATATACACAAGTGAGCCATAAAATTTACCTTCAGATGTGTTTATTATAACTACTCTCATTATTGATCAAAATACTCTTCTAATGAGTAGAATGAATTCGTGTATAAAAATTTTTTTAAGGTGGTTTTGAATTTAACTATGTTACCATTAACATTTTAATATGAGTATATTAATATGAGCATTGTTTGTAGTGAAGAAGATTATTAGTGTGATAGAATAATTTAAGAAATGTATATGATGAGAATATGTTTAGCTAATGAAGTAATAATTTATTCTGATCCACAGAAATTGCTTTGGGCTGTAGCTGAAGCCCTGCGAGGAGAAGGCATCAGCATGAATCATCCTTTATTCCGTCCCTATGCTACATCATTGGTACGATTGGTGCGTAATGTTATGCCAGATTTAAACTGCAAACGTGCAGTCAGTACAAGTGATCTCATGTTGCAACTTGCCAAAGAACATATTAGGGATGTTATGAAACAGCAAAATGGGAGCACTGAGGTAAACTCAAGGACATAGTTTATAAAGCAGTATATTAACATTTAAATGTACTCAGGTTATCTGACTGTGTTTGTATGAATTTTAGGTACCACTATGTGCTTTCAGTGTTCTTTTGATAGCCATTTTAATGAACACTGCCAGTAGGTTTCATAGACAAAAGTGACATAGATCTCGTTCATGAAGAATTTTATTGAATATTTTGTTTGCTTATGTATTAGTGGTACCTATTTTTGACACTGACATTTTTGTTAAAATATTTTAGATATGTCTGCAGTTAATAAGTAAAATATTCTTGAAGGGTTGTCATATTTGTTTGAAAATTGTGAATCATTTCTGTCAGATAAAAATGTTGATTTTAACAACTTTAGGGTCCACAAAGACAGTTGTATGAGGTAACATATATATTTCATTTTGAACTTGAAAACCAGAAATTGTTAATATATTCAGTAGACAGTAGTAAATGTTGACTGTTTCACTGCTTGGATGGGCGTAATGGAAATATTGTAGGGTTGATGCAGGCTGTGTAAACGGAGAACAGTGACATATTGCCCCTAAGATTTTGACTTGCAGCTTCTGGTTTATAAACCCAAAATCAATACTGTGTGTCTGCTTTACAAAATCTATGCCTTGTTCATAGGACAATTACTGATGCATATGGTCAACATACAGCAACCACTCTTGCATTTGACGTTGCTGTTACATTTGGTATTTAAACTTCCTTCTAAGAAACAAAATTAAGTTTTGCATTATTCGCCTTTATTTTATAGATTCTGTATAAAGACAAATCCTGAGGTTCAACAGTAATTATATTTGATCACCAGTTTTGAAATGTGCTTGAATAATTGTGCTGTATTTTGTTCCATACAGGGATTATAAATTTCAGTATTTCTCATGTTCATTTTCCTCCATGTCTTAATGAGTCATGTAATGGATTTCCCTGTCTTCTCAGATAAGGGATTTGGATAGGAGAATATTAGTGTTACATAAGCAAATACACATTTATGTAAGTTATTGTTATTTATTATTTGCTCTTTGAAGAGGTATGTGTAAGAAGATACATCCTGTATATTTGGTGTAGAAATGTGTAAAAATGGTTGATATTAATAAATGTGTATATTTTTTCATGTTCTCTTGTCAGTAGGTGAGGTTTAAAAACTTGTGAGAATGTGACTTATTTCTATTAAAGATAATAAAGTTGTGGAAGAAGTAATTTTAAATCATACAGAGTGTTATCCAGTAGCAAAACATTTTAGATAATTTATGTAAGCCTTGTATATTGCTGCCATTGGTTAATTAATTATTTTATATTAGTTTTATACAAATTCTGTTTTGTAAAGCAAGAATCAGGTACCTATGTGGAATTTACACTGCCATGTATATTTTATGACATGAAAGAATTTAATATATATTTATCTAATTGTGTTAATTTATAGAAAGGGACTTATTCAACACACTACCTTCCAAATATACATTTCCATTGATATAGGTTGGTATTGATATATATAGAACTTTTTCAGCAGTCGCTAATTACTCATATGTTACATTAAACCAAACATAAATCACTGCTATCCAAAATAAAATTAGCTATACCTTTACCCCCAACCAGTGTGTACAGTGGAAGTTGCGTCCTTCAGGATGATTACATATTCTCACTTCATGTCACACTTGCTGCAGAATGTGTCCTGCACACAAGTATATCCGCACTCCCACTTCTCCACTTTGACCATTTGTTCATGTAATGATCTTTTATCTCTTACATATAATACATTTTGTGTTTTTGTACCAAGATTACTATATTCAGAATGTGTTAGTGTGGGTTATTTCTTTCTTCCATAGCCATCCAAAAAACAAACATATTGAACTGTGCTTAATCTCAGCAGGAACTTCATTTTGTTATATTGTAGGAAAGAACTGAAACATGTTATTTCATGCCACAAGGCAATATGTTGTATGCATAAAGCATATGAGTGAAAGAAGCATAAAACATCTTCTCAGCTTTCATCCAAATTATTTATACTACTGATATATCAGATGGTGTTATTTGTGTTTTTGTTTGAGTGAGTGACATTCAGAGTACAGAGTAGCGGGCAGTGAATAGTGATCAGCCATAGCAAATGTTAGCTATTTTCCTTTGAAATTGCATGTTATATTATCTTAACTGTGTGTTTGCATGTGCGTGCTATTTCCATGAGCCATGCCATCAGTACCATTATGGGGGCTATTTAAATGTCTGACGTGAGAGTGACACTAACCAACCATTTAATGCAGGGTATTGGAATGTTCTATAATTACAGTTCTTGGACAGATATGTAATGTATATATAAGACAGTATCTTATTTGGTTGAGGCACTATGCTACAAGGTGGAAGGTCATGGGTGTGAGTCCCGATGAGGTGGATTTTTTTAAATTTACCTAATCCTTCCAGCTGCGCTATGGCCCTGGGGTCGACTCAGCCCATAACAGAAATGAGTACCAGAAATCTTCCTGGGGGGTAAAGGGCGGCCAGTGCGTAAGGCTGACAATCTTACTGCTATCTGTGAGTCGATTGTCTAGAAGATGTGGGAGCCTCAAGCTCTCACAACTCTATGGGCATCCACGGCCTGTTTAAAAGACCACTTCTATGTAGAATGTAAGATAATGAGACTACCTAAGTTAGCTGTCTGTCTGATAGCAGTAACTAAACTACTGTACTAATGTGCACATGTAGCTTGTGTTTTTTTTTATAGAATTGGAACTGCTCAAACATAGTATATTGCCCAAATTGCTTATATTATGAAATTTGTCAGTACATTGATGGGAAAGAGAGGGAATAGCATATCATCTTGTGTAAGAACAACAGTTTACTGATGTTAGTGCAGTGTTTGCTGATATGCTTCATTACTGATCACTGAAGTAGCTGAAATTAAGATTTCATGACTGGTTTCTATCTCAGGATTGTGGCTTCACAATTAAATCATGTTGAATCTTCAAGTTCTGTAGCCAGAGTATTGGTCACAGTTTGGATGTAATATTTTTTGTGTTTCGGTACTGATTTATTTTTTCCTCTGTTTAGTGCTCCTTTTTTTCTCATTTGTTTTTCATTTAATGATACTGTAAGTGGCTCATACTACTACTATACAGTGTTCAATAATTAAGTGATAAGGAATAATGAATTGGAAGGAATGTGGAAGAAAAAATCATCATATTGAAAGGTGATAGCCTTGAATTTGCCAAGGACTGAGAAAAACCATGATAAACTGCAGACAGTATAGTTGGTGTCTGACCAAGATTTGATCTTGGCATGTTTCTAATACAAGTCAAAAGCATTACTGCACGCCATTTTGCATATTAGCTTCCTTTCTTTTACCAGTCTACGTATTGTATGACTATATTCTTTACTACCATACATTTTTTCTCATTTCCCAGTTATAGTTTAATAAACTAGACTACTTTTTGCCAGACTCTGTACAGCCATTAGTACAGTTCTTCTATTAATATAGTCTCACTTTTATACACAGAACTAATACACATTTTACATAAATCATGAGACATATCATGAAATGGTACATATTTGATTATCCTTTCTTCCACATTGTAAGAAAAAAAGAAAAAAAAACACAAACACCCATGTGGTAAAGATAATCAGTTATCTTGTATATCTTATTATCTTGTAAGGGGAAAGTGTGACATTTCTCATGCATTATCAGCTTTTTCATTGTGTTGTTTCAAGAACTGATAACCATGACAAACATTAATCTGATGAAACTTCCTGTCATTACTTCAGTGTACAGGTGACTGATCCCCAGTAAACTGTTCTTTGGGGTTATCAGGCTTGTCTGCATCTGTCCAGAGTAATTTCTGTAGGAAAGGTACAAAGTAGTTTCCTGAAACATTTTAATTGCTTTTTGAGTGTGTATGCTTTGACTCAGTAAAAGTGATCTGGACCTATTATTGATATTAATTGAAAGGCAGTCTTTTGTTAGCTAGTATAATCAGAATGATGTGGGAAATTTTTTTAATTTGAAATTGTTATATTAACTTAAATACACGTCTTACAGCTTATTAGCTTAATCAGTATTGAAAGTCTAATAAAAGTTTGTCATGATGGAACATCAATACAAATATTAATGTTTCTGGACATTAACTATTGATCCGTTTCTATTTAAGGTACCATCATGATTTTATTTAAAACAATGATTTGGAGATTGGATTTTGTCTCCAAAACATTGTGTTTTAAATAAAAACGGTGATAGTTAATGTCCAGAAACATAATATTTATAGTATGGAAAGCTTTATTGAAAAAAATTCTATGTGGTAAATGATAGAAAATTGATGACCATTTTGCATGGGATATGTGCTAGTTTGAAAAGAAGAAAATGACAGTGTTATGATTTTATATTTTAAAAGAGTTCCATGATCTACATTCAGTGTATAAGATGTCTTCATAAAAAAGTCTACCACATTCTGCTCATTTTTATGGCACAGTACCATCTGTGAGCACTTTTCTGTTTCAGAGTGTGATATCAGGCATATTTCAGAGTTCTTAGTCCACTTTCAGGATGTTGTTTCAAAAAGATGGTAATGCATTAATTCTGAATTGGCATATGCTCACGTGGCAAGTAGGCATGAAAATAGAAAATAGTTATCTGTTTTCTATTTTCATGTCTTCTTGCTTACAGATATAATGCAACAGGACATAGCTCCTGTCATGGTGCTTTATATATTCTTCTGTCATTTTTACTGGGGAATCCAGGATATAGCAGTCAGTAAAGTGACTGGCTGAGTTTGGATGACCAGAGTTTGATTCCCAGTGATGACAGACTTTTTCCTACATATAGCAACTTCTTGTTGGGCCAACTATTGTCTGGTGGGCACTGGAGACTCTTTTTTTTTCTGGGGCTAAATTGGTTAAAAAAACTGTCTGCTCACCTTTATTTACTGCCAGGGTTGAGAGTGTACGGAACGTTATCTTCACTCTGTCCATATATGATGACTATACTGTATGATGCATAGGCAACTTTACCTTTATATTACTACTACTACTACTACTACTACTACTACTACTATTACTACTACTACTACTGTGACCACCACCACCATCCCTCCTGCTGCTTCTTCTGTTCTTCTGTTTCAGTAATTTTTGAGCTAACCACAGACTCTTTAAGTAATAACATCAGCTATTGAATGTGAAGTAATGGGCTCTAATGCAACACATATGATTGATGAGAACCAGCTGGAGGAATATGTCAAACTCTCATACCTGAAGAAGGCTGAAATACAACAGTAAGTTATAGATAGCATTATGATAGGTTTATGAATGTTATACTGCAGGAATATCCATAATAATGAACCTCTGGGTTCCATGAAATGTTTGGAAATTCTTGAGTGGCTGTGTGACTGGTGGCTTCTCAAGATGGACTCATCTCCATGAGTTCGTTATTATGATGGGTAGAATATGTCCTTTACTTACAAGTATTTCTTTTATTGTATTAACTCTTGGTGAGTAATATTTCTAGCAGCAGTTGATATTAACTAGCAATCTGTGTGCCTGCAGCCACCAGCAAGCCTTCAGGTGGTGCCTCCATTGGCTTTCCCTCATGTCCACTCTGTGTTAGCTGCAATAAATATGAGGGAAAGCCAATGGAGGCACCACTTGAAGGCTTGCTGGTGGCTACAGGCACACAGATTGCTAGTTAATATAAACTGCTGCTAGAAATATATATATGGGGGGTGGGGGTGGGTATGATTAGGTATGTATGTTATGTCATTCTCTTGCTGTTTCCATGGAAAGATATGGAAGTGATTCCACATTGAATTTCAGTAGGCCTTTCCCACTAGTATAAAACATAACTGATACCTACAATGGATTCTGGGCTGTTCTGAATATAATATAGACCCATTTACTCCTGTGCAAGAATAAAATGCAGGAGGCGAAACATTATGTAGACACACACAAATATACATCAAAGAGCTGTGATTAACATAATCTTGGAACACTGATGATTCAATCATTGTCATAAATCTTGAGAGAAAAAATTTAGAAAAGTAATTATTTGATTTTACCTCTAACAGTATCTGGAAGCATTTCTATGCTATGGACCCTGACCGAGTAAGTAGAAACTATTGGTGCTATCTTCCAGTTACATATCTTGAAGAGCTCCTGCCTCAGCTAAAGGTAATTTTCTAATTGTACAAAATCAGTGCAACATTCTGGGGGGAACTTGAAATTGTATAGATAGTTATAACTACTGAAGCGAATAAATGGTTTCTGTGCTGTAAATATTGATAAAATTAAAATGAAACCCATTCAGAACAATTCGCATATACACAAAAGGTAAAGCAATCCATATAATAGGCCATGGAATCCCATTGAGTTGTGGGATGTTGAGACTCCAATATTTCCTAGACAGTCAGCTCACAGATGGCGGTAAGGTTGTTAGCAACTGCACCAACTGCTCTTTACCTCCAGGAAGATTCCTGGTATTTGTTTTTGTTAGGGGCTGAGTCAACCTCAGGGCCATAGTATGGCTGGAAGGATTACGTCAACTGAAAATCCAGTGACCTCATTGGAAATCAAACCCACGACCTGGCTCATGTATGTACATAGGTGTGACAAAAAATACTCTGTAGATAGGGGACATTTGCACACACCTCTCTTTTTGGAAACACTGAAACTCCTCCCGTCCCTTTGAGATTGTTCTAGACTGCTTTGGCAGTCAGGACAATTTTGAAATTGTAACATGTATAAAACAATGGTTGCAAGGCCAGAAGAACACAGTACATAGTACAGTTTCAGTCTTTGTTGATTGTGGTTGGCTGGCATGGGCATGTATTGAAGCAGATGTCAAATAGTGCATGCAGTGAATCACAAGTTAGTTCATTGCAAAGCGGAAGAAAACAGTGCAACAGCCTACAATGAAACAGTAGTGTATAAGAAAGAACTGACATCAAGATCATAAGTGGTAAGATGATTGGTGAGGCAATTACTGTTCCCAGGTGTGATAAATGTTAACTGTGTGGTGTATGTGTCAGCCTCCTTGCAGTCTTGTTAATTGCTACAGAAAGACTCACAATGTTCTGAGCTTTCATAGGCATGTAAGCTGTTACAACAAACCTTATATGAAGCATTATGAGATCTATAAGTGGATATAATCACTGAATGCAGCTATATCTTGTGGGTTTTGTCTGCATTCCAAATTCAGATGATGTAACAATGCCTAATCTGAAAAGATCTTGTCCAGGACGTATATCTATCATCTATAAAATTGAAAGTCTAATGACATATCTCAATTCTTATACCTATATCATTTTTCTAAGTTCATGCACAGAGTGAACGTCATTAACATGCAGTTTCAGTTGTTTTTAGCCTGGTATATGACATTTGTGTGTTTGGAGGGTTCAATAATGATTTATATGGAGATGCAGAGTACTGTATTGAAACTGTTGTATGTTTCAAATTGGAGACATTGCCATTTAAAATATCTGTTAAGTTGTTGCCTTGTTCTGAAGTTCTTTACTTAGAACTGCATTCTTGAATGAGTTTGATATGCAGAAAAATGTAATCAGGGTCAGATTAAGAATTTATGAGGCTCTATCTTAGAGATGAGACCCCTATAATTTCTCTTTAAAAGAATATTATAGAAAGATCTTTGTTTGAATAATTTCATTGTCAGAAATGTTTGTATCAGAAGATAAGTAAGAAGAAACAACAGGATGCTGTTTCAAAGAAAGAACCTTTTTTAATAAAAATAATTTGTACTTAAATTATTAAGAAATGCGTATATGTGTGTAAGAATAAATGTATATTCATGTAGTAGAATTGTACAAACACATGAAAGGCATTATTTGCTTGAAATCAGACAGATGCACCAGAACTGAAAGCAAGAAACAGTTGCATCCAACTATTGCATCTGTTCCTGTATGTGTTGTTTTGTCACTCCAATCTGACAGCCATTTTTTTTTCAAGAGCGTGTTGTGTTTGTCTTGTGACTTTTTTCTTAGTAATTTTAAGCCCCATAGATTGTGAAACCCTAAGCCATAACCTATTCAGTTCACAAGTAAATCTGAAGAAAGATGTGGAGCAGTTAAGCACTGAACAAGTATACATGCAGAGTTCTCAAAAACCACTTCACTACATATTTAGAATGTCTAACATCCAATAGTGTTCATTACTGTAAAAACTGGCTGTGTCATGAATTTAATACCTTAAATTTGTGTGTTATATATAGGCTTTTAAATGAAGTCTGTGGATTCAATTCATGAAGAGGTCGTTGGATTTTTCAACTGACCTAATCCTTCCAGCCACACTATGGCCCTGGGGTCAACTCAGCCTCTAACAGAAATGAGGACCAGGAAGCTTTCTGGGGGAAAGCACACCTGGCATGTAAGGCTGACAACCTCACCGCCATCTGTGATCGAAATGTCTAGAAAATGTGGGAGCCATGATGTCTCAACCCTATGGCCCTGCACAGCCCCTTACCTTTTACTAGGCTGCTATTGCTTCTGACGAAGTAAGAGTAATCATAATACCGATTTTTTTAACTAGGTAAACCCCTTTGTAGATCGTTTATATGATGTCTTCTTTCCAAAACGGGATCAGAATGGGGAAATTTATTTCTCCTTTGAAGACATGTTGGATATCTGTTCTGCACTGTCACCTCAGTGCCCTGACAAAGTAAAAGCTATGTGGGCATTCAAGATCTTTGGTAAGTGATAGAGTTTCATGCTGTTTGATAGAAGGTGTCTGATTTTCTGTACCATAACATATGAGGGGTAGTCAAATGAAAACGGGTCAGAAGCCAAAACATATTAAAGAACATTTATTACCTCAAAAGTAATCTCCAAAACTGTTAATACATTTATCACACTGGGATATAAGACGGTTAATCCCATCCTTGAAAAAGCTTGTGGTCTGTCT
>NW_019739942.1:198349-207939 GCF_002891405.2 Cryptotermes secundus
TGTCTCTCTTCAGGTCTCCAAAAATGTGAAAATCACATGGGGAGAGAACTGGGTTGTAGGAGGGATGTTGAAGCACTTCCCAACCAAATCTTTGTAGCATATTCCTCACAGAGTTGGCAGTGGGGGGGCGCGCATTATCATGAAGAAGGATAATGCCGTTCAATAGCAATTCAGGGTGTTTTGACTCTATGGCATGTCTCAGTTGTTGTTGTTGTTGTTGTTGTTATTGGAGAGGGTGGGTTTCCCCATGCACTTAGACCAGATATTGGTCCATTGTGCATCTCCCTGTGATATTCTACCAGTCTCTATACCCTACCGGTACTGGTGAGTGCCATCAGTCCCGACTCAGCCAGTGAGTTCGGCCTCTACTGGCTCAGCGGTATCTCAATGCTTCCCCCATCTACCAGAGGCGTTAGAGACTACTGTTGGGCGGGAAATGTCCTGAATTTGGCTCAGAGGTCCCCCTTGAGACATGAGGTTCTTTTACGTGCCGTAAAGCTATGACACGGGACCCACGGCTTAAAGTCCCTCCTGGAGGACTTGTTCCCTGAATTTTTCCGCCCTTAAAAATTCCACGACCTCCACCGGGTTTGAACCTGCTTACCTTGAGTCACGAGGTGGGAACGTTACCCCTAGACTATGGAGGCCGCTGCACGTCTCAGTCTCTGCAAAGTGTCTTCATAGCACTGTGCACTGATTGTGGCCCCATGAGAAATTCGACAAGCAGAGGGCCCTTGCAGTCGAAGAACAATGTCATCATCACTTTACCGGAGCTTGTGTGTACGACTTTGGATTTCTTTGGTGGAGGAGAATTCACGTGTTTCCACTGTTGGCTCTGCTGTTTGGTCTCAGGTTCAAAATGGTGGCACCAAGTTTCGTCCCCAGTGGCAGTATGGGACAGAAAAGCATACTCTTCCTCATGGTATCGTTGCAAGTGACCCAGTGATGCAGGCATTCTCTGAGTCTTCTGTTCCTCCATGAGTTGATGTGGAACCCACTGTGCGCAGATTTTGTGGTACAGCATGTGTTTTGTCACAATGGCGTGTACAGAACCATGACTTATTCCTATCAAAAGACCAATTTCTTCCACAGTGATCCGTCGGTTTGCCCAGATATGACCATCCAATGCAGCAATAACATCAGGAGTGATGACACGATGAGCCTGTCCTGGGAGAGCATCATCTTGCAGTGACACACATCCCTCTCGGAATCTCTTATGCCACGCCAGCACACGCGAATGTGGCATGCTGTGTTAGCCGTAAACAACAGACATGCGACAGTGAATTTTTCGTCCTCTTACTCCTTTAGCAGTCAAGAAGTGCACTGCACTTCGCTGTTCTTCTTTGCCTGCCTCCAATACTAATGTTGGACAACCACATGTAGTGCTAATCTTACTTCCAGCACAATAAACAAATGACTAGTGTGCAAGGGCATGTCACTGTGCTTTCCTGAGTTCCTAGCAGATATTCATATTGTAAGCAAATTCCAGTGATACCAACTTGTGCGCTGTGTGATTTATGTGTGGTGACCCATTTTCATTTGACTGCCCCTTATATAATACAACCCATTGGTCTGAATTCTATTTATGACAGTGATACTTGAAATAATATTGAATATTATGTGGATGTAACAGCTTTCAAATTTTACATTTTTGTAAGCAATATTTATTACAGATTTCAATAATGATAACTATATTGGTGAAGATGATCTCTTGATAATAATTGACAGACTGACATTAAAGAAGCAACTGTCATACTCGGAAAAGAAGAAAATTATTGAAATTGTAAGTATAAAATGCTTTTATGTACATTCTTACAGTAAGGAAGGACCATAACTTTTCTATGGGCCTATACACAATGAAGATGGTAACAGTGTGAGAAGCGTTAAATCTTACTATAGGCCACAGCCAAAACTGACAGAGCCTTAAACTGGTTTCTATGATTATTACATGGTTTCAATCTGATGCACACCCAATGCAGCAATGTATGGCATCTTCAGATGATCTTGCAACTTTTGGTTTTCCTTGTAATCCTTCTTTGTTATCCTTGTATCTGCCATAACTAATTTAAATGTGTTTTATATGTGCATTTCATCACATACATTCACCAGTGAAATACATTTATATATGAGACAAACTCCGTCTTAAGTGCAACAATTTAATTGTAGTTCATTCTTCTTTCCCTCCTCCACACTACATGTTTCGGCCCTAAATGGCCATCATCAGGTGTGTATTCTTACGTAGCTGCTACACTGCCCGTAGTTTAAAATTTAAAATCTTTCCAATTGTATGTATGTATAAAATCTTTGTTAACCTACACGCGTCAATTTTGATTTCTAAAATTCGCACTATTTTTAAACCTTCAATTCAATTTAAAATGTCTATAAATTTTCTGTTCTTTTTCTTTTTCCAAATTTTTAAAATTTTCTCGGGGTACATGCCCTATGTCTATAGTGCTGCAGTGGCCACTTCTTCTTTTATCGCTGTTCAGGTATTGTTCTGTGTAGGCTCTCTCTGTGTGTGTCGCTGCTTATCTTTAATACGTGTGCTCACACGTATTAAAGATACGTGTGCTCGAGCCCAATCTGGGGCTCATGGAGCACCAGCATTCACCAGAAACTGCCAGTAGAGGGTACATATAGTTTCAAAATGCCTGGAAGTGCCATGATTGTACACTGAATTATAAAATATACTTTCTTTAAGAGTTTGGTTTTAAATAGATCACATGGTATTTCTAAATTAGTGTGCTGTTTGTTAAATATGAAGACTGGCCCTTCTGATTTACAAGAGAACAGTCTCTCCTCGATTTCAGAATGAGGATGCTGACTATGTGACCAAAATATGATGGGAGGAAGTTTTCATAACACATTTAACTAAAACTTGATGCACAGACAATTTTCCACCTGATGAATTACTCATGATTTATTTCAAATAACATAAGTTATGATACAGCAGCTAAGAGCTCTTCCATAGAGGAGGTCATGATCTGTATTCATCAATCTTCAATATTAAATTTGAGTTTCTTCTCTCATGTTCTTTGATGGTTGAAAGCTGATTCGTAGTATTCCAACTGTCACATGGACTAACATGTTCACTAGGTCATTTCATAAGGTAACATGGGAACATGTAATGTGTTACGGATGAAAGTATGACTTCATTTGCTGTATGGTCTGTGTAATCTATCCTTCATAACTGATAATGGAGAGCAGTGGTTATATAGCCTTAATCTATCCTATTCAGCATTTTTTTACCTGAAGCTATCAGCCTTGCACATTTTGGTTCACCATTATTTTCATAAAATAGTTATATTATGCAAAATAAACATACTGAAGCCATGAATTGTTGTGTTTCAGATTCTGAAAGAAGTGGACCTTGGTAAGTCAGGTGATATTTCATCACGGGAATTTGTTCATGCTATCACCAAAATGCCAGACTTCACCACATGTTTCCAGTTGAAGGTGTAAACCAAAGTTTCTGGTTTTTAATCCAATTTCTTAAGAATGCATAAACTTAACATTATATTACTGTACTATGTAATAGTCAAACAATAAATGAGAGTCAACATTTTGCACTGCATGAAGCCACTGAATCACAGAAAGTTGAGGCTGAATATAGTACCCAGCAATAAAAAAGAAAATGTATGCTCCATATTTAGATGGTGTTTATCTTTGTAGCTTTCATAGTCATTTCAAACAAGTTCCAAGATGGAAATTGGAACATTGAGTGAGGCTCATGACTGGTTAAGGCAGTCCATATATAGAAATAGAATGCTTCGGCTGTAACAGTTTTCATTGATCCCTAGGGTATTTTGCACTTGAGTTCCAAAATGGTAGGGAGGTGGGCTTTCTGTGTCATTTAGTTAACTTGTTGCATATGTTTGCAATCAATGTATAGTTTCTTTCCTTCGACTTCCAAGAAAATGGTGGGTTGAAAGAGCCATGGTGTAAGTGCAAATAAGGCCACTCTGTGTGCAGCAGCAAGCTATTTTAAACATCCACACAAAATATCAAAATAAGTGCTTTCATGATATTCTTTCCTGATAAGTTTAAACCATCAGTGGTCAGTGAAGAGTTGACGGTGGATACATCATTGATTTTAACTGGTAGAGAATCAGGTCGTTGTGTATACTGTTACATTATTGGTTTGGAATGAATGAATGAATATTATTAGCAGGTTACAGAATCTGTCATGCTAGGTTGCAAATGTGTAGTTTGTTATATATTCAGCGGTCCCAGATTTTGAATTCTAATGGTAGCTATCCTGATGTATAAGCCATATGTTATAACAGTAACATTGAGTCTTTTATTTATCTCAACATATACATTCGATGTGAAACACTTTGATGTAAATTGTTCAGTTTGGAAAAGTGAAAAGAAATGGGTGTTATCAACACAGGGAACATGTTCTTCTAAGCACTTTATAAGAAATGTCTGAAAATTGGATAACTGGAGTTTTTTTAAGTTAATCAAGAATCTGTACTTGATATTTTAAATGTAAGACTTCTAGATTATGAAAAGTATACACTGTGAAAAGATGTATCCTTCTGCACATAATCACTGCAGCTGTCAAGACATATCAGTGAAGAATGGTTTCCAGTGTTATCCTAATGCAATTTCATATCTTTAAGTTAACTTCTTGTAGACCACAGTTTGAAAAACATAATCTGCAGCAACAATTTAAAAGAAATATGTGTTTAAAAACATTTCTGCAGGGACTTTGAAAAGTAGTGTGGAAGGGTACATCTGTAAAGCCTTTAGACCATTAAAGGGCTGTTGAAGAGTTTCAACGATTTTAAGTTTAATATCTATAAAGTATAGAAGTACTAACATATCAACCCTTTGCCAAGCTATGCAAATTCAAGATATCCAGATGCTATCAGAATAATTAATGTAAATATCATCTGTGCATTTAAAGCAATTCAGCAATATCACTAAGGAATCAAGTGCAATTACTCAGACAATTCAAACCTGTAATTGTTGGTGAAGTACCACTTCTCAAAGGCCTAAACTGTATTAGAGATGCACAGGAACCAAGCAATTTCAGTACACATGTCAGGCAACTGATCATGAGAAAGTTCTTTTATAAAACTGATCAGTCTCTGAAGGCACTTTATTCTTTAAACCATTATTCATATCATAGTAAGTATGGATCTATAATTAGAATGTTATTATAGAAGCTGGTATGAAAGTGGATCATGTACTAAGGAGTCAGAAGCCTTCAAAACACAGCATTAATGTAAAATTTGGTATTGTTTAAGGGATAAAATAAAATATGTACAGACATTAAGTGGAATTTGGATGGCACATATGGTATAGTCACAGGCTATGGTTTGGATGGCCAAGGGGTTTGAGTCCTGAGTCCTGGTAGGGACAACAGTTTTCTCCTCTTCACATCATCCAGACCAATCCAGAGCAGTTCTGCAGTGCAAGCAGCCTCCTATCCAATGGGTACAGGGAGCTCTTTCCCCTGAGGTAAAGTGGCCAAGGCGTGAAGCAGACCACGTACCTCCAACTAGTGCTGAGGTCAAGAAGTCATGGATCTGTACATACACTCTCCCATATGTTTTCATGGCATAGTGCTTAATTAGTTAAGCACAGGGACAGATTTTCCTTGTGCATACTAAATAGAAATATCTACTTCTTGACGTTCTGTGTCTGTAGCTTGCCTGAGAAAGAGGCATGTCTGGTTTCTGAAACATTCTTTCCGAGCTGATGGTCCTATCAGCTGTCATGAAATCTGGCTGAGGACTGTATGTACATGACTGTAAACCCCTTTGTCCAGAATGCATCTATAATAACAGAATCCTGTTTAATGGAGACAAATATAATGGTTTGCATGAACTTAATTCTTCAAATAAATTGGATTACTGCATGCACATTCATTCACTTCATAAAACTAATGCATAATAGGGAGTCAGTAGGCTGTTGAGGCAATGGAACTACATTTTTCCAAAGGGATATTGTATATAGGATTTATATTGGTCAAATTACACATATGATGGGGAGAATACATTTTTTCATTGTCCCAGTGCAAGATCTCTGCCAGCAAAAAATGAATATTACAAACAGAATATGTGAAAAATGAGTGTACTAAAAACTGGATTACACTTGTTACTTGAAAACCTGTTATTTCTATTGATGTATCTTTACTCATGCTATCTGATAATATAGATTATGATATTAAAGTAGTATCTAAAAGTGTTCGTCTTTGGGTCATGTGTAGGAAAAGAATGAGCATCTGTCCTTTCTTTGTATAAGTTCTATTGGAGCAAGTATCATAAATGCTTTAATGAATCTGTCAGTGTCTTGGATATTATGTGAATTTTTACAGTTGTGCTGTATTGCTTTAATACAAATATATGTGGCCTCTGACTATTACTTGCAACCTTGCAGAATGCCAGATGTCAATATGATCAGTATCTAGGTGTGGTTTGCAACTGTAGTGTAAAGTGTGAATTTCTGCATCAGTAAGTTGCTCTGTTGTTAGGAAATTGATTGAAATAAAGAAGTACTGTTTAGATTTGTATCATTCTTAGTCACATTTTTCAGATCACTCTGAAAAAGTAGACCTAATAATTTACAGTCTGTTTACTTTCAAACTGATGTAAAGTTAGCAGTTAATATATTCAAAACAAGCATCATGTTGCTAATAATGTTCCTGAATCCAGGCCCATTTTAAAGCTGTTCTCAAGTCATTTAGTAGCACTGTTTCCATTTTATGCAGGTTCAGAGACAAAAAGTCTGTAACCTCTTTCATCTTGCCACAGTCTTACCATCTTAATTTCTTGGCCAGTTTTTCCTTTCTTCTCCATGTTTTCTAATATCTGACCAAACCATCTTGTTCTGGCTCATTTCCTTTAAAATTTAATTTTATTATCTGTCTTTGTATACTTCTACTCATCATTTGCACATGATCCAGTCATTATAGTAATTCCTCTTCTAAATGCATTAACAAGTTATGAATTCCAGTTCTTTCCTGTCTCATTTTTCCTTCAGTACTTTTAAAATTTTCACATCCATGGCTTGAATTTTGTCTTTCTTTCTCTTTAAGGTGGGATAGCGAAGCTGGTATAGCAACTAGCTACTGGTTTGAATGACCGAGTGGTCGGAGTTCAAGTCTTGATAGGGTCCAGAATTTTCTCTTTTTCACATCATCCAGACCAGCTCTGGGGCCATCCAGCCTTCTATCCAATGGATACTTGGGACTCTTTTCCCCAGGGGTAAAGTGGCTGTGGTGTGAAGTAGACCACTCACCTCCAGCTAGTGCCGAGGTCAAGAAAATAAGGATCTATACAATCTATACATCCATTCCCCCGTTCCCCTTCACGGTGTAGTGCTTTAGTTAAGCACAGGGACAACTTTACCTTTTATATTACTCTGTAATATTAAGTCATGGAGAAGTTCATGGAGGTAGACCAAGACCCACTGGGGCTGTAATGCCAAGGAAAAAAAAAAGTCAAAGTCACATTGCGACTGACGGTCAGTCAGTCTTGGTGTCGAGCCCAATCTGGGGCTCATGAGCAGATATTTATTATTGTTTGACAGTTTAGGTCTTGTTATTGTGGGGCGCCCTCTCTGACAAGAGGATGGGCCTGTCTTTTGTCAGAGTCATTGTAGTAGTAAGTCATTTGTCATAATGTAAAGGATATTTACATTTTACATGTTAAAACATGATAATAGATGTATTACATATATATGGGGTCTCTGTCAGTCTGGTCTCAGTACAGCAGATTATGCACTATTTCTAGTAGCTTTCGCTACAACGGCAGTCTAGTCACTTGAACGGTCATATGCTTGACCGCCCTCAAGTTTAATATTAAGTCCAAGTCACATTGAGACTGACGGTCAGTCAGCCAGTAAGTCTTGATGTCAAGCCCTATCTCTGGCTCATGACCAGCTTTTACTACTCTTTGAGTTACGGTCTTGTTTTTGTATGGTGCCCTCTCTGATGAGAGGATGGGTCTGCCTTTTGTATATGCTGCTGGCCCTTGCCAGTACAGTCTTTCTCGGGTCTGAGTCCCTTGGGACTCGAGACCATATTTTACTGTCTCAGATTTGAGACTTCCCTTTTCATCGCCTCTTACTGCTCACAGGGTCATGGTGGAGGTATTTGACCCAGCCTCCACACAGGCAGGTGTTGTCAGGTCCAAGTCACATTGCGACTGATGATCACTCTGCCTGTCTTGGTGTCGAGCCCCGGCTGGGGCTCATGACCAGATTTTTTGTTTTTGTTTTTTCCTTATGTGAAAGTTACTGTCTTGTCTATTTGGGGCGCCCTCTCTGACGAGAGGTTGGG
The DNA here is from genome assembly GCF_002891405.2 of Cryptotermes secundus. NCBI lineage: Eukaryota > Metazoa > Arthropoda > Insecta > Blattodea > Kalotermitidae > Cryptotermes > Cryptotermes secundus. The sequence goes on from NW_019739942.1 coordinate 206,643, forward strand.
TCTGTCATTTGTTAGTCATAGTCCGTATTAGTAAGTCCATATTTAGTATTTACATGTTTTTACAAATTTAGTTTTAATTCATATTTCTATGTACAACATATACAATCATGTTTTCCAATGCAATTAGTGGTAAATGCTGCATACAATAATCAGTGGATTACTAATGGTATTAGAGTGTCTTGTAGACGAAAAAAATCTCTCTTTGTAATGTGCAGAGCTACTAGTCATCCTCAATTAAAAGAGTATTATACTCGATATTGTGCCATAAAAAGAGTCATTAGTAAAGCAAAAGAACTGTACTAATTGTTATCTGAATGTACCAACAAATCCAAGGTATCCTGGAAAATTATTAATAATGAAGTAGGTCATGCATCCAAAAAGAAGTTTATTCCATCAGAATTAAGAAGTGATAATAAAAAAATACACATCAATAAAGCAGCGGAGTCTTTTAATACATTCTTTATAAACTCTGTGGAAAAGCTAATTAGCCAGTATCCTATATATGAAGGTGTACATCCTATAATTAGAAAGAGCCTTCTTGATAAGTTTCCTGAAATAGCTAATATTCCAATTACCTTAACTGAAGTCTTAAGCACAATCTCTTCACTAAAGAATAAGACTTCCTGTGGATACGATGGGCTGTCCAATAAAATTATCAAGTTATGCGGTGAGCAGATAGCTAAACCACTCACCTATATCTATAACTTATCCTTATATACTGGAATATACCCAGATCGGCTAAAATATGCCAACATCATACCATGTTTTAAAAAGGGTGATGCATCCGAAATATCTAACTATAGGCCTATTTCTCTGTTGACAGGATTTTCCAAATTATTTGAAATATTAGTCTTTAATAGGTTAAAACAACAGTTGACAAATAATAATATTATTGTTGATGAGCAATATGGATTTAGAAATGGTGCATCGACACAAAATGCAATTTTTAACTTAACAAACTCAGTATATAAAGCATGGAATAATAAGGAACTGGTAGTGGGTATTTTTTGTGACCTTACAAGGGCATTTGATTGCGTTAACCATGACTTGTTAATTCAAAAGTTGGAACATTATGGAATTAGAGGATCCATTTTGAAATGGTTTGAATCATACTTATTTAACAGGAAGCAGAGAACTCTATTACAGACTCAAAACCTTAACACTTCTGTTTCCAGATGGTTAACTAGCAGGCATGGTGTTCCCCAGGGCTCAGTATTGGGTCCATTACTGTTTAATGTCTACATCAATGACTTTCCTAGTATCCTAAAAGGTCTAGCTCATATCATTCTTTACGCAG
>NW_019739942.1:208511-247538 GCF_002891405.2 Cryptotermes secundus
TGCACATTGCAATGTCAGTTTGGCTGTGAGGATGTCAATATCCAGTTCGGTATCCGGACAAAGGATCTGAGAAACCATGTAGCTATGTATGTATGTATGTATGTATGTATGTATGTACAAGGCCTCTGTCAATCCGGGCTCAGTACAGCAGATTATACCCTATTTCTTGTAGTATTCGCTACCACGGCAGTCTAGTCAACTTGAACGGTCGTATTCCTGACCGCAAGTGTTGTCAGTATTACCAGTCTCGCCTACAAACCCTCGCACGGACACGCGGAAAACGCAGCTTGTTCTTCTGTTACGTAATCACCGCGCTGATTACCTGCTGCCGAGATGTGTTTACCGTTGCGCTGCCTAGGAAACCGTGCGGTGCGGCTCTGCAAAGAACAAAGAAACACCGCTTCCTTATTGTTGCGTAATCGCCGTGTTTACTGATTTCTCTGGCTCAACAATTCTTGCATGGCGTAAATACGTGACATTATTTAGGAAATTGTTTTCAATGCAATAAAGGATAATGCACAATACTAACACATGTACTGAATGAATGACTGTGTTGTTGAAGGTAGGAAATTAATTCTATTTCGGAGCCCATATTATTTGGGAATATTACGTTGGCTACCCTAAGAGTGACTCCATTTTATATTACGCGTATCCGTTTCCGGCCGCCATTTGTTAGTCGTGTTGCTAATAGAGTTCGTGTGGAAACGTCATTGTAACTTTTATACGTTGGAAATATGGGTTGTGACGGTGGAACTATCCCCAAACGCGACGAATTGGTGAGAAAGAAAAAGAAAGTAGAACAGGTAAGTTGTTAAATTTGTTTTGTTGCTGTTTCGTTCATATTGTGATTTTGTTAAAAGTTATGGCTGTTTACACTGATGCATGTTTATGACAAAAATATCTTCTTTCTCTTTATAGAAGGATAAAGATTCCGAGTTGTCATTTCGTTGGAATCATTGCAGTATCACGCAGCAACCTCTTCAGACCCCAGTTGTAGCATGTGGTATGGGGAGATTATATAACAAAGATTCAGTTATTGAAGCGGTTTTGGACAGGAGCAATTTACCGGAAACAGCACAGCATATAAAAAATTTGAAGGTAAAAAAAATTTGTAAACGTTAACCTGTAGATTGGTTAGCTTAAGTTGGCTTGTGAAGGAAATATTAAATAACAGCTAAAACTGAAGTACATGTTGCAGTCCTATTATGACTACCTTATCACCATCTGTGAGCCAATTGTCAAGAGAAAATGTGAGAGCCTCGATGTGTTACAACCCTATGGGCCTTCATGGCTTGTTACAGGGATAGCTTTACCATTTTTACCATTACTACCATGATAATTTTGCCTGTGGTTCTGTGAAACTTGGTCTCTGACATTAAGGAAGGAACATAGACTGAGGGTTTATAAGAACAGGTTGCTAAGAATATTTGGACTGAACAGAGATGAAGTGATGGGAGTTTGGAGAAAACTGCATGGTGAGGGGCTTCATAACCTGTACTTTTTGCCAAGTGTAATTAGAATGATCAAGTCAAGGAGAATGGGATGGGCAGGGTATGTAGCACAAATGGAGGAGAAGAGTGATGCATATAGGATCTTGGTGGGAAAGGTAGGAGGAAAGATGCCACTGGGAAGACTAAGACATAGGCGGGTGGATAAGATTAAAATGGAACTTAGAGGGATAGGATGGGGTGGCATGGGCTGGACTGATCTGATCTGGCTCAGGATAAGGACCAGTGTATGGCTCCTGCGAAGATGGTATTGAACATTTGCATTTCATAAAATGTTGGGAAGTTCTTGAGTAGCTGCACAACTGGCAGCTTCTCAAGAAGAGCTCATCTCCATGAAGTTAGTTTATCACTACCATGGTGTAAGTCATCCGCAGAACCCTAGTTGAAGTGAGCCAATTGCAATTTGTAGTTCAGATTTAGCATATGTGCAGTCAGTTTTTTTGTTTATTTGTATGTGAATTTTATGCATTATCAGAAGAAAGTCATTTATAATTATTGACATAAGTTGTATTTATTTACATTGCAGGATGTTAAGGATTTGCAGCTTACTCCAAATCCATCGTTTAAGTCATCAGCAGAGAAAGGCGATTCATATGTTGATCGCCAGTCAGCACCATACATCTGCCCAGTAGTTGGACTTGAGATGAATGGGAAGTTTCGTTTTGTGTTCCTCTGGGGTTGTGGCTGTGTCATGTCAGAAAGAGCTCTCAAAGAAGTAGAATCCAAACTGTGCCATAAGGTAGGAAACTACTAAAATTGTGAATGATGTAAAGCAAGCAGACAAACTAACAAAGGAAGAACTGTTTCAGTTTCTTGTATTTTGGTTAAACAGACCAGTAATATTAGTGAGAGTAAACATTTTATTATAGTTTCAATGTTTTCTTTGATAGAGGATAGGATTTGATATAAGTGGCTAAAAATGTATGTATTTTAACATCCCCATCGTTGTATAAAGTATGAGGAGATATTTTAATCGTTAGAACATTGTCGTTCTGCGTGGAACCAGTGTTTTATGTCTGTGTGGCTAAATGAGCATATGTCTGATTACTGCCGTATATAGAGAGTGTTTCACAGTTTTATGAAATTCAGGAGGCTCTTCCTGTTTCTTTTAGTGAAAAAATACAATACCAGCATGGATATCATTCTGAATGGGCAGGAGAAAATGGTCCATGCAGGTTCATACTGCAGTATCGAACCAGTTGTTAGGTTGTACTGTGTATGCTGTGACAGTCCACACCTGTTACAGTTCTCCATGGACGCTAGGGTCCTCTTTAGCCATTTTAGAAGGGTGACTGGTTTATTGTTGAGACCAATTTATTAGCATGTTATGGCTTGTTTTTCATATCTGGACAGAAAACAACTGCCTTGTTTTTGTTTATATGCAGTTTGGATGACTGGAAAGGGACAAGGTTGCCATGGGAGGCAAGTCTGTAGTTTTCCAAAGATGTGAAATCTGTTTTGTTGACATGTGTAGCTGTCGTAAAGTGTCTTTGGAAGGGTGTAGCTGGACCCTAAACTAAAGAAAATAATGGCTCTCACATGTGGGGTTCCGAGTTCTCTATCTTGGGAACTGTTTAAATCTTAATGGTCTTTATGTGGTTGGCTTGTGTTGATTGCATGATGAATTTGGCTAGTTAAAATCAGCTAATAGGAACTGAATTCTTGTCTGGGAGAGAGGCTGTCGATTCAAATCATTCTTAGGAGATGAAGCACTGCTCCTGCAGGATACCAGTCTTCAAAACTTGTCATTTTGAATTAATCGGAGGCAGATGTCATTGGTATGCACTCCTGTGTTTCTCTAAATTCATCAGTCCTTCACTTTGAATCGTTAAAATTTGATATTAATAAAGGGCCCTATTACTCCGTGCTTGCAAATGAAGTTATAATATTTTCCTTCTGAATAAATAAACAATTTGTGCACAGTGGAAGTTGATGATTTTGAGCAGTGGACTGACTTCAGATATGCAGTTTCCGGTTGCCTCAGTTATTGTCATAACATGATACTGATAGGAGTCAAGTGGTCTACCTAAGCCAGAATATGAGTACAAAGAAAGAAGGGGGGATGGTAACAATGTGTGTGGCATAACATTTATATGGTAGTGGAGAATTGAATGGCATATATGCCCTTTACATTTAATAACAAAAAATTTGCAGACATACACCTTATAAATGGGAGTTTGTAACAAAAACATGCTTGCCACTGTTGAGGAATGTTGGAGATTAGATATGAGATATACGAGTAGAGAGATGATGATGATGATGACGACGACGACGAGAACACTACAAGGATGGTGCAGTGCAGTCCAAATGAACTCGGAAACACTTACCACTTCTTGTTATGGTTGCTTCTCATTGGTTAGCATCCTTTTCTACTGTTTGGCAATCACAGTGTCAGTTCCCAAAACATTGCCTAATGCAAGAGATACATGAAAGCTCCCCCCCCCCCACACAAATCGTTAACTAGGAGGCTGGCAACTGCAGGGTTTGCCAAAACAATTGGAAATTTTCAGCATTCGACATGGCCTGGTCCTCAAAGCCCAAGCTACACATTAAGTTGCAACTGTGAAAAGCTAAGAACTAGAATTATATTGCATTTGTTTAATTTTCATAGTATTTATTTCCCCGTTTGAGTGTAATATATATTTCTTTGTTCTCTAAACAGGATCTTCTTGAGTGATAAAAGTGGCATGTTTGCTATAACCTTAGTGATCATTTGCTAAGAAAAGGGAGTCTAGGCATTGCATCTAATATACCATGCATTATAAACATGGACTTAACATTTCTTAAAGCAAATAAATTGTTTACAAGAACTAGTCATCACAGTACATTTCTTAAAGTAAATAAATTGTTTACAAGAACTTGCCATCACAGTAGATACTCAAATTTTCTCCTTTCTGCTTTTAAATGAATTTTAATCTTTTGAAAGGATTGGTACTAGTTTGAATTTGATGACTTCCTGACACAAAATTTGGAAAGGCATATGTCAAAATATGGGTACGAGTTGTACATCTGGGATTTTATAGAGGGCCATTTTTTCTCTTCCCAACAGTGCCAGCAGCCTTTCTCGCAGGAAGACGTAGTGGTTCTAAATGGAACATCTGAAGATTTGGATGTAATGAAGACAAAGCTAGAGGCTCGCCAGGCCCGCCTTAAAGCTGAGAAGAAAGCTCGTAATGATGCGAAGCGTAGAGGGAAAGTTGATGCAACAGCCTCATCAACAGAAGCATCAAATAACATCCAGGACAGTGCAAATAAATTGATTGAGCTCTCAAGCAAAAACCAGAATCCTGAAGAAGAGGCCAAATCATCTGCTAATGGAGAGAAAGGGAGCCAGAAATCAAAATTACAAAATGGGAGATCAGACCTAAAGGCAAAGAATGGTATGTTGATGAAGCATGATTTTAAAGTAGATATTAATTTTAGATAAACATGAACACTGGAAAGTGTCAATGATATGATTAATCATTCTTTTGTTCTAACAGCGTTCTTGTGTTGTATATTCAGCAGTTAGATGAGGAAAATACACATTCTCATATCCATGCAATATTATATTTCTAGCAAGCTAGACACACACAGAATAAGAATTGTGGCGCACTTGATCTGTTACTGCCTTCCAGTTGGTATTCTGTTTCTGAATGCAGTCTTTTTTTGCTTCTGTGTGGTGGTTTTCCACTTTTTATGCAAGAAACATTGGGGTTGAAATAATGGGACCTGTAAAAAAATAAAAAAAAAAAAGGTTCTTTGGTAGTCGTCTTCTGTGTTCAGAAGACCATTGTTTGTTGAATATACAACTTTGGAAATGTATGTCTGGTCCATTCACATTGTGTTGTTTTATTGTTTTGAAAATAATGAGACTTTCAGAAGAAGTGTATTTGACATAAAATATTCATGTTTCATATTTAGTGAGTTATACTTGAGATGTGAGCAGCAATACATGTCTTCATATAAAATATCTGTTGATATTGTTGTTTTGTTGTTGTATGATTGTGACAGATATTGGAATGTGTTGACAAACTTTAACAAAAATCCCTAACCTCAAATTTCATGACAATCTTTTCATCAATTTTCAATTTGTTTCATGCATATAGAGATGTACAGGCTGACCAATTTTAATAGGCTCTCTGTAGGTGTGTGAATATGGCAAAAATGGTATATACACTTGCATTCCAGAGATACTGGATTTTCGGACTTTGTCCATCATCCAGATTCTAAATAACTAAGAAAAAGCACAGCATTTCGGAAACTGGATCTGTTTCCATCCTCAGGTGTAGGTGTCTTCCCTCACCTGAGGATGGAAACATTCAGTTTCTGAAACGTTGTGTTTTATCTTAGTTATTTAGAATCCGGACGATGGACAAAGTCTGAAAACCCAGTATCTCTGTGTGTTATACACCATCGTCAGAACCTTATAGTATCTATTTGCATTCCAGTTTGGCTGAAATAGGAGTATGATTGGAAAGGTTTAACAGATGGTTTGCTTTGAGGCAGGAAAACCTGTAGAGGTACACTGTAGATTGAGTGTACGTAGGCTGTTCAGGAGTGAAACTGTACACCAGTTTGAAGTTCTGAACATTCTCACTCTGAAATATGTTATGATGTTGATTAAATTGTACACTAAAAATACAAAATGGAAGGAAATTAGCTAGTATGACATGTCATTGTAATAGATGATTCAAGTCTTGTGTCTTTTCCAAGGCACATTCAGAAAGTTGTTGTGTTTTCAAGTAATTCAGTATTTTCATGTGTGCAGATCTGAATGGAGTTCAGAGTATGCCAAATGCTGCATTTGTCATATTGTATACAATTTAGCTTTGGTATGTTTTTAGTGTTCCATATTGTTCAGTGTCATGCGTATGCTGAAGCTTATGTGAATTGGCCTGGTGATGGCGAGGTACCAAGTTGGAAAAAGGATAGATTATAAATTGCTGTAAGAGGTTGCTCACATTGTGTTAGGAGTATGTGTTGATTAAATTCTCTAATCCATTGGAAACTATGCCATTACACAATGCCAGTGGCAGATGCTTGTTCTTTGTTTTGTACTTAAAACTTGAATTGAACATAGATAAAGATTTTCATATACACATTTTCTTTTGTTACAGGTGTCAGAGATAAGGTACCAAATATACCAACCAAGAGACCAGTGGAAGTAAACCTTGAAGACCCAGTATTTAAGAAGACAAAAGGATCTTACAGTGTGGCAAATGATCCAAAAGCGACTGATGTGTTTAAATCGTTGTTCACAACCCATCAGAAAGCCCGGCAACAAAACAAAGCACATTGGGTTACTTACAATCCCTTCTATAATTGATATGGTTGTATTTATATTATGTATATAATTGTTTTTATGATACAATAAATGTGAGCTACCACATTCTTATTTGTTATTTGTGGAAAGTACTAAGTTGAAATTGGAAGGTTCATCATTACTACAGTGATAGCTGATCACCTCACACTACCTCACATTAGCTTAACCCTATTTAGAGAACTTGAATGAATACATTTTTATGAGATTACCATTCTGTCTACTTACTGGTTTTCCAAGTTGTCTTTCCCATGATATTCCACATAAGAATCATATTAGTCTTGCATGCCCTGTTTGTACTGCATGTGTTGCCTGCAATAACTTTTTATTGCTGACATTACTAGAAGTGTATAATAGGAATGCATGTGTCTCAGATTTTCAGGTTTGAATGAAGAGATTTCTTGGTCTTGATTCGGTTGTTAATTTTTCATTCTCACACTTCGAAAATTTTCTGATAACTGCTTTTGCTTTGCACATCAGGGTTGGTGTCATAAAAATGTTTATTTCATATTTCAGTCAACAGCAATTTGTAAAAAGTATACTTGTGACCTATTTACATGAAGGTTGTATATCTAAAGCACATGTTTCAGCCCCTCATGGGTCATCATCAGGTAAATAGGTCACCTGTTTACTTTTTATAAATTGTTGTGTTGACTGAAGTATGAAATAAACATTTTTATATACAGGATGCATCATGTAAATAAAGGTTGGTATCATGTTTGCCTGAATGAGATGTCAGCTTCCCCCCCACCCCCATTTTAATGGTTAGAAAACTATGTGTTATCATGAATATGAGTGCTATATAGACTGAGTGTCCAGAGCGCAGGCTCATTGGACATTGATTCTACCGTCAGCAACATCCTGCAAAAGTGCTGTGCTATTTGCCAAGAAAAATGCTGCCGCGTGGCTGGAACTGCTAGCACACATTGTTTACTTCTTTCATTAATTATTAATCAAATATAGTAATTAATATTATACTGATGTTCAAAATGTGTACCCTCTGCTGTGAGACATGTCTGAATTCTTTTAAACAGATTTTGGGAAAATTGCCGCAGTTCACATTGCTGAATGTTGTGAATTTCTTCATGAATATTCTCTTTTAGAACCTCCAGGACATGTGGATTGTTGCCATACACCACCCATCTGAATTTTCCCCACAGATAAACATCACAGGATTAGAGCTGGGGATCTAGGGGGCCACAAACCCTTGCTAATAATTTTATTCTCATTTACTTCCCGCTATTACACTGTGTAATACTCAGTTTTGTTAGCTATGTGTGGAGTTGCGCGGTCTTGCATAAAATGACCAAATCTTTCTTCTGCAGGTGCAAAATTAATGAAAAATGTATTGGGTATTTCATTAATATATCGTTGAGCATCAAGAGTTCCTTCATAAAATATCAGCTCAATGGTATGGTTTACGCTAATTGCAATCTTTTGGTCGTAAAAGGGAAACTGAATTAGGGCATGAGGATTTTCACTACTCCAATACCTGTTGTTTTGTGAGTTAACATATCCTGAGAGATTAAAATTAGCCTCACCTGTGCAAAATGTCAGCTGAGGACTGATAAGTTCATCATGCACATGACTGATAAACCAATTACAAAATCTCTCTCTCTTTCTTAATCCACAGGTTTAAATTCTGGAAGAACAATAACTATACAGATGAATATGCAGCAGTTTATTTGCTTTCCATGCACTGCCTACAGGAACACCACTTTGCTGTGCTAATTGCTGCAAAGATTTTTGAGAATTTTCTAATCAATGACTGATGTCATCAAGTTTTTCCTCAGTTAAAACAACTTCTTTTTAATGGCTTTCTGTCAATTAAAATACCATAGGTTCAAACTTTCTTCACTAATTTGGAAATTGTCTCTCCAGATGGACGTGTTGTTTCAGGAAATTTTCTCCTGCACCATTTGTATGAGTTTTTTTTTTCACATAACAATCATAAATGAAAACTCTTTGTTCTAAATTGTATCTCACATGAGCCATAAAGACATGGAGCAGAGCACCATACAATGAAGTGTCTTTAACACTGACTTACTGATCAGGTGATTACTAAATGAATGACCTTCAGTTTGCCAGGCACTCCGACAGTGTGTGCTGAGACCACGTACTGAGAAATTCTGCAGACATCTGATAAGCCTGCACAATGAACATGGTGTATTAGATGTTTCTAATCCATTTTAAGCCTGTAGCATGTTCATCACACAGTTCAACCTGTCCTGCTAAGAGAGAGAGAAAATGAGAGATGTTTCAGGGTCAGAAGCAACGAAGTTGCCCGAAGTACAGGGTGATTCAGAAAGATGGACACAATTTCAATTGGCTATATTTCCTGAATTATATGTTGCATTTCAATTATATAAATTACATTTAATTATATTTAATTATACATACATGGAAGTTTATAGATGTTCAATGTGCACCCCCTTGGGCTGCACGGATAACATCTGGACGGTAGCTGAATTCATCCCAAACTCGATAACAAATATCTTGCGTCACTGAGTTCACTGCAGCTGTGATACGGTTCCTTAGGTCATTCAAATCTGTGGGAAGAGGTGGTACGTAAACTGCATCTTTCACGAATCCCCACAGGAAGAAGTCGCAGGGTGTGAGATCAGGAGACTTCGGTGGCCAGAACTGAAGTGCCAGGTCTTCATTCCCCATGCAACCTATCCATCGTTGAGGTAGAGATTCATTCAGGAAATGTCGAACATTCAGGTGCCAATGGGGTGGAGCTCCGTCCTGCTCGAAAATGTAATCTCCTGAATCTTCATTCATTTAAGGAACAAGCCAGTTTTGCAGCATTCTGAGATACGTTACTCCAGTAACCATGTTTTCATCAAAAAAGAAAGGTCCATAAACCTTTGTTAACGATATTGCACAGAACACATTAATGTTCGGGCTGTCCCTCACATGTTCGAGTGTTACATGGGGATTTTATGGCCCCCATATGCGAACATTGTGCCTGTTGACTTTCCCACTTAGGTGAAACGTAGCTTCATCACTAAAAATTACATGAGGCAGAAACAATTGATCTTCCAGGTTTTTGAGCATACGGTCACAAAATTCTACACGCTTAACCTTATCGCTTGCGCGAAGAGCCCATACCAGTTGTAGGTGGTATAGTTTGTACACTAACCGGCGCCTCAATACATGCCAGACAGTTGTTTGCAATAGTCCAAGTTCTCTACTAGCACTACGGGTTGACTTCATTGGGCTACGCTCAAAGCTCACTCGAGTGCGCTCCACGTTCTCCTCCGATACACGCGATCAGCCCGGGCTTTTACCCTTACACAGAGAGCCAGTTTCATCAAATTGTTTATTTCAACGATAAATGCTCTTCCTCATTGGAGGTTTAATGTTAAACTTATGATGAAATGCACGCTGCACCGCAGTCGCAGACTCACTTTTACTGAACTCACGAATGCAAAAAATCTTGTGTTGCATAGTAGCCATCTCGCTTACAACTGACATGGTGCTGGAGTGCTCTAGCGGTAGTACTAGAAACTTTACAACATCCTCTTTCAAATGCACTTTATAGAATTCAAATACAACATATAGTTCAGGAAATATAACCAACTGAAATTGTGTCCATCTTTCTGAATCACGCTGTACCATCAAACTTATGAAACAAAAGTGGAAATTCATTTTTTTAAGATATCACAAGATTCTATGCTAATGCAGCTGTTGCCTAATGTAAAAATGGCAGATTATATCATGAAAAAAGTACCAGTTTGAAAGGGAACAGTGTGTCAGAGAGTCACCTAGTTAGGATGTGTACTTAAAAAGACTAGCAATTAAATATGCAGAACAAACAATTGTGAAATATCTCATGTCACAAGTGACTATAATGTTGAAAAAGTTGGGAGACAGTATGTAACTACCACCATAAGAAATAATTGAATAACCACACCAAAAATGCAGGGCCTTACTTCCTTACTTACTCATGGAGCTGAGCCCTTCTGGAGGAGCTGCCAATTCTGCAGCTACTCAAGAATTTCCCAGCATTTTATGGAACTCTACGGTTCATTACTGTGTTCACAAGAGCCCTCCACTGGTCCCTATCCTGAGCCAGATCAATCCAATCAATATTATCCCATCCTATCTCTCTAAGATCCATTTTAATATTGTCCATCCACCTATGCCTTCGTCTTCCCGATGGTCTCTTTCCGTTTGGCTTTCCCGCCAATATCCTATACGCATTCCTCGTCACCCCCATTCATGCTACATGCCCTGCCCACCTCATCCTCCTTTACTTGATCATTCTAATTATACTTGGAGAAGAGTACAAGTTATGAAGCTCCTCATTATGCAGTTTCTTCCAACTTCCTGTTACTTTATCTCTCTTCGGTCCAAATATTCTCCTCAACAAACTGTTCTCAAATACCCTCAGTCTCTGTTCCTCCCTTAATGTCAGAGACCAAGTTTCACACCCATACAGAACCACAGGCAAAATTATGGTTTTGTATATTCTAATTTTTATGTTTTTGGACAGCAGACGAGAAGACAAAAGGTTCTGGACTGAATGGTAGCAAGCATTACCCCGAGTTCAATCTCCTCTTAATTTCCTCCTGAATCAGGTTTTGATCTGTTATCATTGTTCCCAAATATCTGAATTGTGCCACATTTTCAAAACATCTGTTTCCTATCTTTATATCATGATTTTGCCCTGCATTCTGGTGACGAGACAGCAACATATACTTAGTTTTCTCAGTGTTTACTTCTAGACCAACCTCTTTACTTGTGTAAATTAAAGTATGTGTGTTCTTCTTTATGGTATCTACATTATCACCCAGCAGATTCACATCATCGGCATAGGCCAATAGCTGATGTGTCCCATTTTATTTCAGTCCCACCTGGTTTCCCTGGAACTTCCTAATGGCATATTCTAAAGCAAAGTTGAAAAGTAGGGACATTAAACGATCTCCTTGTTTTAGACCATTCTGGATAGGAAATTTATCAGACAAATGTTTACCTACACGTACTTTACTATACGTTTCATTTAAACACATTTTAATCAACCTAACTAGTTTCATGGGTATCCCAAACTCTATCAGAATATTGTACAATACTTCCCTCCTAGCTGAATCATAGGCTTTCTTGAAGTCTATGAACAGCTGATGTACTCTCTCATCGTACTCCTATTTTTTCTCCAATATCTGACGAATGCAAAAGATCTGATGTGTAGTTGATGTGTTATGTCGAAACCCACACTGATGATCCCCAATAATTTCATCTATATATGGGCTTAACCTTGAGAGAAGAATATTGGATAAAATTTTGTATGAAGTTGATAGCAGTGATATCCCTCGATAATTACCACAGTCAGTTTTATCACCCTTCTTGTGAACTGGTACAATAATAGACTCCTTCCACCGATCAGGCAATTTTTCCTTATGCCAAATAGAAGTAATTAGATTGTGAATCTTAGAATGTAATATTTCACCTCCTGCTTGAATAAGTTCTGCTGGAATTTGATCTCTACCTGGGGATTTATACCGTTTCAATTTTGCAATAGCACTTTCAACCTCAAAAGGGCTAGGATCAGGTACTAACGGCTCAGCTGTATGGATTTCTGTCTGCTTAACATCACTGATCCTATGTACATTCAATATCTGAGAGAAGTAGGTCCTCCACCTGTTCAAAATGTTGTAGGAATCTGCAAGCAGATCACCATTCTCATCCTTCACTAAGTTACTGCTATGTTGGTAACCCCTTTTAAAGTCATTTATTCCTATATACAGGTCTCTAATGTTCTTGTTCTTACTGTTCATTGCAAGCTCATCAACTTTGTCTTTCAGATATTCCCTCTTTTTGTTCCTGAAATGCCTGCTGGTTTCACGTCTTATATTGTTCAGATTATCCCCATTTAACTCACTTGGATCCTGTAACCATTGCAATTTGGCCTGCTTTCTTTGATCTAATAATTTCGAGCATCCTTCATCGAACCATGGCTTATGCTTCTTCAGTTCATAATAACCCAGACTCTCTTTGGCAGACATTTTTATATTCTCTCTAATAGTTTCCTAAGCTTTATTAACATCCACCTCAGTTTCCAAGTTTTCCAAAGCCGCAAACCTATTTGAAATATCAACACAATACTGCTCTTTACCCTATACCTCATTTAATTTCTTTAGATTGAACCTCTCCATATGAACTCTGTATGTTGTTTATGTGCTCAATGCCAGTCTTTCCCTAACATTTGTCACCACCAGGTAGTGGTCAGTATCACAGTCTGCTGCCCTGAATGATCGGACATCAAGTATACTTGAGTGCAATCTCCTATCTATCAAAATATGGTCTATTTGATTGTGTGTCTTCCCCTCAGGAGATGTCCAAGTAAATTTATGGATGTGGGAACATTGTACTTTTGACAGTAAGATTTTCTGATGTGGCAAAGCTTACTACTCTAACTCCATTATCATTACTAATTTCATGCAAACTCTCATTCCCATATGAACATTTTCGTAACAAAGTAATTTTTTACGGTGAGTTGTTAGCCCCACGCCCCATCCCCAAGCTGGAGGGCCACCCCTTGTCGGCTGTCTGTGACTGCTTATTCAATATATTCACAGCTTCCCTCCAAAACTGGAGGGCATCTCCTCCATCCGCAACCTGAGGACATGCCATGCCGTGGTGACAAGGGACCCACCTAGCATGGGATGTATGGGTCTAATAATCTTGGCTGTTATCATCTGCTTTGCTTCCAGTCACTTGTTATCCTTACTTTCAGCATTCATATTTCCAAACAAAACAGCAGGGCAGGTTTTGCTGTTAATCTGTAAGGCCTTCATTAATACAGTTCTACCAAAAATTAATCTGTTTCATCCATATATTTTACAGTATTTCGGTAATTGGAGACTGTATTTACTACATATGTCTTAACCTGTTCAGTCATTTCTTCTCAATCGCAGTCTCAGCATCTGTTACTGCTAGTTTGGAAATTGTGCAGACTAGTTACTAAATCTTAACAGCTTTTAAACCAGTGAACTGGAGTAGAATGAATTGGAACTCATGAACCTTAACTGCTGGAAACTCTAAGGGGCAAAATAAAATATGAACTACTGTGAAATGGTATTTTAAGCATGACTCATATTTTCAAAAGCAATATACACTGACATAACAATGATTGCAGAATTATATGTATCAATAGAACACACACACTGCTTTTCTTCATTCTCTGAGCAGTTATGTCTCTATTATCATATTCATTACATATTTCAGTCAGCCTCATGCCTAGTTTAAAATATGTCTCACTTGTAACCATAATATACTAGAAATACTGCAGCATTTTGATCAAAAATTTCAGTAACTGTCCTGTTGAAAATGTGTATTAGATAGAACCATATGATATGCTTGGTTATGTATTAATCTTTATTGGTCTGTATAGCATTTCTGAAATGGCACATGCATGCAGCCCATCTGGCTGAGCATTGCATTTTACAACACCAGTACTATTACTCAAAAATGAAAATCGAGCAACCAGTCCCACAGTACAGTGGGAATTTAAAATCCAATTCTTGGATGATAAAGGTTAAGAGTTATGAAACACATACTTTCCCTTACCATTTATACAATTCAGAGTTCCTGCACATGTATTAATTCATATGTGAAAATGCATATTATTACCAGTAATGAAGCATGACCTTTTCAGAAGTTTTAGCCAAATCCCCAAGGCAGAGGGAGGTCTATGCAACAGCTGAAATGTGTTAACATTCCTCATTTGGCTAATATGATAGTTTGGAATGTTAGGCACTCCCTCCTGCCCTCAAGCCTGTACTATGTATCTTTTCTAATTGCACCTGTTCTCACAAATGGCTAATACATGCCTGAAAGAAGTGGCTACTAGTGCCTGTGTTGGGCTGGTTGGAGGTGGCACATCTGATCACTTCTCCTGCCAGTATAAGGACTATTACTGAAGTAACATTATATATTTTATTCTATTTCATTTTTCAGCGTGTTAGCCAAGCTAATGTGGCTATCATGCATTTTCCACCACTGTGTACTGCATATTCAGTCCAGTTTAAATATGTTACTCTAACCTTTTCCAAGAATTTAAATGGACTTTTCTTATACATACAATCCTCAGCACTGTATCACTCATGCTATTTTCTTACAAATGTGACCTAACTGTCACAGCCTATTTCACATACCACTCAGAAAGTTTCATTATAAAGCTTATGCTCTGTTTCTGTGTCACCTACAATTTCATGACACCTTTGTGTAACTGCACACAACACATTTAGAGTCCTGGAGCTTTCAGTGCCTCAGCCCACTAAAACAATTCCATAATTTCTTTCTGAATTCTATAGAATATTTTTGAGTTTAAAATATACTTTTATATGTCCAAGCTATTGTTTTTATAATACTTGTGCAGACACATATTAACAAATTTGAACTAAAAATGCTGTTACCTCATTGCAAGGTTTGTGAAGTAATTATAGATTATTAATGAGACATATTTCTTGCCAGTCAAAGATTTGGAAATTAAATCACGATACCGTGTATGCTAACAAGGTATCATAATACTTCTATATAAAGTAAACAGTAAAAAACTGAAAGTCTGCTTTCACCTCACTCTGGCTTATTTCTACAACAATCTACATAATCCTTCTACATTTATACAGTGAAGAGTAAGCAGAGAAATACTTGTGCTATTGCTTGCTCTGTATATTAGAAACTATGTCTGTGCTTTAAATGGTAATATTTTCATGGAGCTTGGTGACTAAATACTATAGTAATTAATTCCATCTAGGCTTTGTGGTGTTGATGGCATTAATTACTACACTGTATGAATATGCTGACCACCTGTTACACATTTCTTGGGAAACCCTAAAAAACATTATTGCTCCTTTTGCTAAATTAACCCCTGAGTTACAAAAACATCACATTTTTAATTTATGATGGACTGTTATTTATTATATCAATTTTCTTTCTGTCACAAATCTTTATTAGCATAAAACTGGTTCTCTTCTAATAAGTTTCCAAACTGGGGCAAATTATGGTTTACTAAATTGACAAAAACTGCGAAAGTGGCAAACAGTCTTAGAAATACTTTTTCATGTAATGTGTAATAACAGGCGGTCATCTCAACTACTTACAGGAAACTAGAACTTTTAAACATTTCTTACATTATCAAGTACACAGTACATAGACTGGGCTACTTTTATGTGCTCTGTAAAATATTATAAACACCAAGTTATTAATTACAAATTAAGTACTACAAATTTTCAGATTCTATTTTTAGTCACTAAAAGACTCTGTTACAAAAGCAGACAATACGACTGTACTGACTCTTGCAAGTAACAATCATGAAAACCTTATGATATCTTATAGCATGCAGTGAAATACAAGAAATCAACATGTAGGTACCAAAACAATGCAACATTCATATAAACTAAATAATGAGCAACTATAGAATATGTAAACATTGTGTAATATTGTATTTGCCTGCATGTAATATTCACGCCTTCCCCCCAAATACTTCCCCAATACTGACTGTGCATTATACTTGCACATATTTCTAAAAATGTTTAATACAATGACTGATGTTCCCTGTATTTAGAAATGATGTTTTGCATAACTGATGTGCAAAAGAACTTTCTACATCAATCTAATCTTCCAAAATTTGGATGTATATTATAATTGGAGACACTTTTATTCAGTTAAATATAATAAACAAACAGACTCATAGAAGATGAAATGCTAAGATTCGTTATTATTATTATTATTATTATTATGTATACAGTGCCTGAAGTGAGGATGATTTAATTTCACTTATATTTGTAGGATTTAAAATTATCCCATTTCTTTAAGGTTTAAAACATAAATTTTAGCTTTATAACATAGTTATAAGTCTTGATAAAATTTAGATAGGAAATTGAAATGTAAATTAAAACTGTGATAGCATCTGCTCTGAATATCTCCCTTATCTAAGGCTGACTCAAGTAGGGATATTGTACCAACAATTAAATAATTACAATTAAGGGAATGTAATAAAATATATTATCATTTCTTTCTGTAGCTCTAGTTATCTAGTTTAAAGCTACATAATACTTTTCATGAGAACAGAATAGCAACACTGTTCTAGGAATGAATGTTGAGAAGTTTAGCCTAAATATATTCATTTGATATACATTTAATCAGTGAATTATCCAGTGAACTTCACCTTACTCTGCCACAACAATAAAAAATACTTGCAAATTTTACATTTGCTGTCCTTCAGTTTTGCTTAGGTGTTTCACTTTCATTTTAGTTCCAGACGGCAAGCTTTCCTGCAGCTTTTAACCCTTCAGCATGAGATCATTTTCACTGTATATCTTTTCATTCTGGTGGGCTTATTGATAAAAATGAAATCACACAAATGTTGACATTAGTCCTGTTTGGTGGCATGTTTAAATTATGCGACACATTTAACATAACAACAAATAATAATGTTGTAAATGTAGCATGGTGCTATTTATATTCATTCCACTAGCATGAGAAACAATATATAACCAATTATTTAGTGTAAGTTACTTACATCATCACATATTAATTATATTGCACATATAATAATTGAAACATCACTTGTTTCTATAGCAGCAGTAATTCGTTCATGCCAGGATGCCCAATTCAAATCAATATCACAACTACTTGTAAGTAAAAATACTCAGATATTCTCATTTCGTGATATCAAGACACTTAACATAATACAAAAATTTGTGCCCCCAAAATCCCAGCCAGTCAACAAAAGTGCAATTCTGCACATTGGTTGAAGCCTTATCACAAGTACAGGGGCAACAGGAATCTAAATAGCATTACAATTTTTCTACATCTGCAGGAAGCTATTTATATAATGATCCTGTACAGTCATGAGAAATTTGAAGAATATTCTGCTGGCTGCCATTACATTTTCTGAAACCATCTCTACTGAGTTTCTGAAACTGTGAATTGATACAACTATATTTTAAACAATTCTTGGGAATCCAGTGCCCCCCCCCCCAAGTACACCTAGAGATTCAAATTTAATGACAGAAGAGCTGTAATGGTATCTGAATATTTCAGATTACTGCAGCACACAACTTTGTAAAACTTTTCATATTTGA
Organism: Cryptotermes secundus; assembly: GCF_002891405.2. Classification (NCBI taxonomy): domain Eukaryota; kingdom Metazoa; phylum Arthropoda; class Insecta; order Blattodea; family Kalotermitidae; genus Cryptotermes; species Cryptotermes secundus. The sequence goes on from NW_019739942.1 coordinate 226,415, forward strand.
TATCTAATTTAATTTTAAATATGTCATTATATACAATACTGTCCATGTTGTTGTTGTTGTTGTTGTTGTTGTTGTTGTTATTGGAGAGGGTGGGTTTGACCAACTGTTGGTCCATTGTGCGTCCCCCTATGATATTCTACCAGTCTCTATTCCCTACCGGTACTGGTGCGTGCCATCAGTCCTGACTCAGCCAGTGAGTTCGGCCTCTACTGGCTCAGCGGTATCTCGATGCTTCCCCCATCTACCAGAGGTGTTAGAGACTACTGTTGGGCGGGAAATGTCCTGAATTTGGCTCAAAGGTCCCCTTGGGACATGAGGTTCTTTTACGTGCCGTAAAGCTATGACACGGGACCCACGGCTTAAAGTCCCTCCCGGAGGACTTGTTCCCTGAGTTTTTCCGCCCTTAAAAATTCCACAACCTCCGCCGGGTTTGAACCCGCGTACCTTGAGTCATGAGGTGGGAACGTTACCCCTAGACTATGGAGGCCGCTCTGTCCATGTTTAGTAAAGGAAGAAACAACTCAGATATTAACAGCAGCCACAGTTCTCCAAACTCCCCAGCTTCCCATGAGCACCCATAGTCCCATATAACATATTTTTTATGTGTATTTGTAGGCATTTACAAATATCATTCTTATCTTTACATCTCTTCCTAAATATTGGAGATAATCAGCAGTAAATACATTACATAATTTGAAAGCTGAATAATGGAGATATAAAGAAGGAACTAACAATACAGGGACCCAAACATACAATGACAGATGACAGCATTAAATATTTTTCCCACACTGTTACAGCTATGTCATCAATGTGCAACATTCTTATTCTCATCACTGATTTTTGTTTCTGTTAAATAATTCGCATATTTTCTCTAACCAAAAGTTCTGTTCTTAATTCATACATTCATATGCAATTAGTCAGTCTTTGTAGTCATATTAAAACACAATAAAATAAAACAGTATACATTTTGTAAGTGTACACCAAACTAAAATGATTACTAAAATAAATGGCACATATTTGAAAGACAATCCTGCTTATAACAGAATAAATTCAATTGACTGTGTAAAATAACATTACTTGCAAACACAACAAATAAGACAACAGATTTTGTGTTCCAATACATTACATACATAAATAAAATTACAGCATTTCAGCCTCTATGCAGAGATCTTCAGTGTTGGTATATGTACTGGCTTATAGTTCAAGCGATAACAAGAGAATGCATTTAGATTGGCAGTTGCCACATAATCGAAAACAGGAAACAGGTAAAAGCTGAAAGAATTTACCGATCTGACACACTTATATCCTCCTGTGGGGAGGTTTGCATGCATGATGTGTCTACTAGAGGATTAGAATGTTACACTTGACCTTGAATTTTCAGTTCTTCAATGTACGGTATTCTAAGAGGTATACAGAATTCATACACCATGTTTGATTTTGTCACACATTTGCCACTATATATTTACAGACTGCCCTTGTGCAGCAGCCAGAATGGCACATTTGCACGGATTTCTCAACTTAAACTGACTATATATTTGTAAACTGTGTAGCTTACTATGAGTGTATATTGACAGCACACACACTACTAAAACATAATTTTTCTTACAGTTAAGAAAGGGAAAACTCTAGGCAAACCTTATATTTTAAAAACAATAACAACACCAGTACATATGTACTGTTTCAGCTTCACATAGCCCATTGCTGGTGTTCTCTTTTACACTGAAGGCTACTGATTCTTGAATGTGTCTTCCCTGGGACACGATATTAACATTTGTGCTCTTATTTTTCTGGAAAAAAGGTGACAAGTGTTGGCATCAAGAGTCAAGACTTATGAAAAGGGAGAGGAGAGAATGTTTTATATTATATATATATTTTTTTTATTACTAGTGGGGTGGGACTAAGGCCCTTGTACTGCGGCCACTTCTGGCCTATTGTATCAGCCCCAGATGATAGGTGAGAGTGATTGTGGAGCAATTGGTGGAATGAAGATTGGTGGGGGAAACCTACCAGCACCACTTTGTCCACCACAAATCCCACTTGACAGACCTGGGATCGAACCTGGGCCGCCGCGGTGGGAAGCCAGCGACTAACCGCTTGAGCTATGGTGTGGCCTTCTATTTTATATTACATTGAATACTACAAACATTTTATTTATTGATTAATGGGTGATCATTTTCCAAGAATGTTATTAATTTATTTTTAATAACTGATTTTTACCCTTGCATATGGCCAGAAAGAAAGACTGAGTAACTTTATTTATTGAAGGCTACTGAAACTACAATTAAAACCAAACACACACATTCAAGATTGAAGCATTACATTACTCATAACTAGGGACCGGATTTTTATGCCCTAATAATCCCTAAAATATGTATGCATTTATGCATGAAAACTTCCAAACTATGCATATAAAAATTTATACCAAATATTAAAATTGATTTTACATTATTTTGTGACCAACAAATCAATATTTAAGTTCATTTTATGTAATCACTGAATGATTCACTTGCAATAAAAAGCGATACTTAAATACAAATCATGCAACAAAGCCAACATATTTCATTAAAAATTTAAAAAACCAATGGTATTCATATTTAGCTCTCTGAACTTTCAACTTCTCTTCTTTGCAGTTCACAATTACTAAATGTTTTAGGTTTTCCATAGTGAGTCGCCTCCTATTGTCTCGCAAGATGTCCTTATAGCAGGAAAAACTTCTTTCCACCTCACAGGAAGTTAGGGGCGCATGTACAAAAGCTGCTATTTGCTCCACTGTTAGTGATTTTTTACTTGGCAGTTCAGTACGTTTACCAGCTAAAATTTCATTTTCAAAAATTTGTTCATATCCTGGATTTTTTTAAAGAATGCTGTGTACTTTTTCCTTTACTACTTCACCAACTCTTCCAGGAACCGAATTCCCTACTCATAACCAAAGACACACAAAACTGGTCTTGATCTAACTGACATAAATGTCTGACTGACTTGAAATGTGTGAAGGAATGGGAATTCATACACTGCTTGTTCATCTGTGTCCTTTCCAAGGGTGATCAATTCCCAAGGGCTCAAGTGGCAGAGGCACACCAACATCTGATGCCTCACTGTATAAAACGTAGTTTAACATGAATTTTGAATTTGTCTTCATTTAGTACGGTATATAATGTAGATAGATTTATAATTTGTTTATGTTTGGTATGACAGAAAAAAACTTTCAAATTTGCAAAGGAGTTCCTTAGGTTGCAAGAAGCTCATGTAGGACGTTGCCTCATGGGGCCTATCCTTAACTTCCATGGAAGTTTCTTCCACTTGCTAATGCCACTCGATAAATGTCACACTATCCCCTCACAAGTGTGTTCCATTCTCATTTTGACTGTCAGACTGTGGGCCCTTATCAGGTCTTAATAGAATTCTGTTTGTCTCTCCACCACTTGTCTTAACATCTGTTATTCTTCCTCCCACTACACGTACTCGTGTACACCACGTGAGAAGCATATGTTAACATTCTAGATATCTCATGTTTCTTTTTGTGTGTTTACTTTGAGTGACAAATTTGTGATATGAAAAGAGCTGAAAGTTTATTAAAAGTCTTGTGTAAATGCTAGACTTTGTACAGCTAGCAATAATTTCAAAGGCAGATAAAACTGCAGTAGAAAATAATGTCATTTTAGTGATGGTACTAAATGAATACCATACATGAAAAGAAGTCCACAAGGAAGTGTTGAATTAATTTAAAGGCAATTTCTAAGTGATTCAGCGCCACATGAATATTTGTCATCATGATTATCAGAGTCTAAAAGAAAGACATAAAGAATGTGGTTGGCTTTTTACACTTGTAGAAATCCAAACTAAAGTGTTGGTCTGTTATTCGTTTGCACAGTCGATGCTGTCAAAAGGCATGTAAGAACATAAGAGCACAGCAGGGGTCCAAATCCCTCCCTAACCCATGGGGGCATTGTGCTTCTACCAATAGGAGGAAGAAGTTCAGCTACAGATCATGGGGGTGGGGGAATGGGACAATTTAAATAACAAATTTTTCTCTTCCCTTAATTATTGACATGGGGAGGGGGTAAATTTTACTTAGTCCTGGCCTCTGTTCAGATGGTCATGAGCTGTCACTGTTCCTTCCATTAATTTGCCATATACTTGCTTGTTTAATCACTGTACATTCCCAGTTATCCAGTATGGTATCATCTACTGATTTTCATTTAATTGCATTCTACTCATATCATGTCATTACATGAAGTTTCATCTAGCATACTAAACTACACAGTTCAGATACATATTAAAGAGAACAGTTTGAGTGAGATACGAGTACATTTGTGCACCTATTGTACAAGAGACCCAATCTTCAGAAAACCTTGATCATCTAATTACATTACACTACATTACATTACACTGCATTGCATTCCATGGATCCAAAGTTAGTCAAAATGACTGTAGGACGTGGAATATGTCATAATGGTTGTGTGTAGTGGCAAAGGTGATTATATTGCACAACTTTTTGTATTTAAACTCCTTCACATAAGCTTTGAGCAAAACCCCAATGTATGTTAACATTAAGTACTATTTCATGGATAAACTGGCTATACATCCTATATATAATATATGTGAAATAAAATGCTACTGACAATCTTTGCATTTTAATATACGGTAAATTGGTGTTAAGTTTCATGGCACATATACACATTTCTGTATAAGAGTTCAGGTGTAAAATACATGTACATGTCAGAAGAATTTACCATTCATTTTATCTCTTCTTTTCCTGAATTCATATGTCATATGTTTTAGATCAATATCTATAAAACATATATTTTGTAAAGAACTGAATAATATATAAATCTTCAGAAAATATGCTTAAAACATACAACATATCAATACTCTACTTTAATACTGAAACAGTTCATGAAATAAACATATTTCAGAGAAATAATATAACAGCTGAACAGTCAGCATTTATGTTTCAAACAAAGTGCAGTAAAATATATCTTAATATAATCTTCAATGAAATAAAGATAAGGATATTTTTTTTTTTAATTTGTTAAAAAGAAGAACTGTTGTTGAAGTATGACCCTAATGTCATTTCACTCCAAGAATTCATCTGTGGATGTAACTGTAGCTTCAATCAACAATCCAAAGTCTAGTTCAGCTAAACTTGCTGTAAATAAAAAATCATTTAGATTAAAAGGAGAAAACTGAAAATCAATAAGTTGTAAGCTAATTCACTGCATTACTATACCTTTTGCTGTAAGTAAATCAAGAAATGTATCAAGAGGAGACAGTCTATCAGCAGAAGGGAAGGCTGCAAGGCCTGCAACATAATCAAATGAAATACACAACCACAATTAGCATAAACAGCTACTTCTTAATGCAAATATCATTCCTGAGGAGGCAGAGATAATGAAAAGTACATTCACTCGTAACACTGAAATGCAAAGGCTGGCACTATGAAGAGACCTTTGGTTTTATTTGCTACAGCAACAAAGGAGTACCACAATCATATGTTTAACCAAAAGAAACAATTAATGGACTAGTTTTTACTTTTCCCATCAAACCAATATACTATGCAGAAAATGGCATGTCATGACCAACTGATTTGGTTACTACTTGTGACAATCTAACAGGAATTTAAGCCCTAGTATCTACCCAAATATTTAAAATACAGTAACTGATTTTCAAACATGGACTCGGACAGAAGATAGGATGCTCCTTATGAAGTCAGGCAGACCAATAACACATAAGTTTGTTACATGGTTGCACTATTTAACAAACTTGGTGTATAATACTTGGATGCTAATTTAGATAATTTACAATTTATGTACCTGTACCTTGAGTTCTGGTCACTATTTTGGCTATGGCATTTAAACCAAATATTTATGGTAATCCGTTTGTAGCTTCCTCTGAAATATTACCTCTAGTGCTGACATATGTAGTTTTAGCTTTTTGTGTTGGATGTCCTCTTGCCTGAGTCCCCTCTACTCCAGACAAGATATTCAGGGCATGCTCCCGAGCTCTGATCATTAGGCTTACTGGATGTGACCACTGATTTAGTAAACGTTTTGCTCTGGACCTTGGCAGAAACAAAAGCAGTCGAAGTTTCTTTCTGACACCCTCTTGCGTATCTTCTGTATCTGTAAAATTCGACTTCAATGAACAATGATGTTAAAGGGAAACAACACAACCATTAATCAACACAGTATGACCTACCTCAAAGCATTAGCAATTAATGATGTAACTACAAGGCCCAAAACAATTAATAATGTACAGTTTAGATACTAAGTGCATAAGATCTCTACAGGTGTAAATCTATATATTTCCACTAAATTGATTTCTATTATTACCCTAAATATCAGTAGGTCTATCATAGTGATGACTTCTGCTTTCTTTCTGCATTAAGCCATATTTTTATGTACAACTTACATTCAAATCTTCGAAATCAGTAGGGCAGATTAGTATTTTCAACTTCATTCTCCTTAATTCAGAGCACATTACCTGCCATGATGATCTTCATCACATCAACCTGCAGTTCAAATACATTCCGCTGGAGGTACTGCAAGAACATACAGAAAGAGAGTGTTCGATAACCCAAATATGTGAAGAATGATGTAAATCCCTGAGGTAAAGGAAATGCCATTGAGTCCACTGCAAAGTAATAACGTTCCAGCAGAGTGAAGAGAATGTAACGTCTTTCTTCATCCAGCTGATCGCTATCAAGAAAAGATACAGTACATGTATGTTAATCAATATGTATCAGAATGTTATACTGAATGTGGAATTATACAGCTTTCTAGTGCAACTCACATGAGTGAAAATCCTCGTTCCTGTTCTTGGTGGGGATCAACAGCAGCACATTGACACAGTAACTGGCACAAGTGTTTGGACATCTCCAATTGAGCTGCTACATAGCGAGTGGCCACTACGTGCACATGCATTGGTGACTGCTTATTGCTGTTCTTTAAAAGGTGCATGCTCAACTCACGCAGGTTCTGAAAAGTAAAGTACTTTATAATAATAAAATGAAAGTATGAATAGATCAAATATTAAGCTGCTTTGTGTTTAAAGTTTAGTTTCATAAAGTTTTCATAGCTAGTCTATACAGATGAAAGAGCTTCTCTGTTACTGAAAAAAGTAGTCTTCACTAAATGTTGCCACAGCTGTCAGTTGCTCTGACCTCACTAGTATATGTGCAATTATAAAGAGTAGATATGTTTTGTCATACAAGTTAATGTTACTGTAGATCAGGCATGTCCAATGCGTCGATCGCAGGATGATTTTTGATTGATCTCATAGGCCTATAAGGGAATTATATGTGAAAAGCATGTAAATTCACTTGTAATATAATATGATTATATTCAGATTTTGAAAGGAAAATACATATTAACACTTCGCAGACCGGACGCCTAGGCCTAGGTGTTTGGGTTTTAAACGTGGCAGACCGGTCGCCTAGATTTAGGCTTTTAGGACACATTATGTTGCAACACACTATTTCTCGCTTTGATGGCCATGTGTCTGTAAAAGTACTGTGTAGTTGACCTTCGGAATGTTTGTTTTCCGAGTCAGCAACGTGACCACTCTCTGTTCCCCTCTCACTCTAAAGAAAAGTCCCTTTGTTCAAGTCGAAGCGTCTATGTGTGAGGCAAGATATTCTCAGTGTCAACATGGCTCAGAGACGAAAGCAGTTGAAGGCCGCGCGAACTCTCGGAGAAGAAGAAATCTGTGATTTGATCTCCAATGAGTTATCTGACTTGCCAACTGCTTTGTCTTCTGATAGCAAGGGCAGTGTCAGTGGCAGTGAGAGGGGCCCCCAAAATATTGTGACCAGAAGAGAAAGTGAAAGTGACAGTGAGAGCTCCGATGAAAGTGCGAGTGCTAGCATTGCGGGGACAGCCACATGGGGTAAAGTGGACAAAACACCCACTTTGGGAAAGTTTACTGGTGATCCAGGGGTGAGACAAATGCCATCGGACCCTACACAAGTGTCTGAAGTAGCTGAACTGTTTTTTGGAAATAGTTTCTTTGACAAATTGTGTCAGGAGACCAACAGATACTATCTCCAACACCGTGAGGCGTACGACAGTACCTATAAGGTGTTGAAGTGGGTGGATGTCACTTCAGCAGAAATGGAAAATTTTTTGGCAATAATCATTCTAATGGGGTTTACAAAGAGGGATAACTTGAAAGACTATTGGTCAATTGATCCATAACAATCAATCCATCAATAACAATGAACTGCAACCACAATCAACAGGCAGGCTTTTCAAAATTCAGCCCTTATTAGACTTTTTCGTTGAGAAATTTCAGACAGTTTATAAGCCAGAGCAGCAACTGTCTTTGGATGAATCTGTGATTCCTTGGAGGGGAAGGCTTTGTTTTCGAATGTATAATCCTGGGAAACTCACAAAGTATGGCCTACTTGTTCGTGTAGTCATGGAAAGCACTTCAGGCTATATCGGAAATTTATAAATTTATTCTGGTGAAGGCAAGACATTGCAAGAAACTATTGTTTCCATTTTGGATCCCTATCTGGATTAAAATTATCACATTTATCAAGATAATTTTTATAACAGTGTGGCAACTGCAGAATACATACTTTCAAGGAAAGTATGTATTTGTGGTACAATTAGGGTGAACAGAGGCCTTCCTCCAGATCTGAAAGAGGAATGTAAATCCCTGAAACGTGGTGACACCACATTCAGGAGGAAGGGGGACATTCTTCTTCAGTCCTGGAGGGATACTCGCGTTGTGAATATGATTTCCACTATTCACAATTCGAGCATGGTCGATGTTCAAAGACGACACGGGCAAGTGAAGAAGAAGCCTCTTTGTATTTCTCAGTACAATATGTTCATGAAGGGAGTTGATAGAGCCGACCAATACTTGGCCTATTATTCCCTTCCTAGGAAAACAGTAAAATGGATGAAGAAAGTTGCCTTGTGGCTTATAAATTGTGCCCTTTTCAATTCATTTTTGTTTTTCAAAGAGCTAAACGAAAATTCAACTTTGAAATACAAGGCATTTCTCATGAATGTGGCAAAATCCTGGGCTACACACCTCACGGTGGCGGCAGAACCTGCATCAGACACAGACGTAGTACGACCGGGACCATCTACTCCCACCCCACGGAGGCCTCATATGGACCCCCCTGGGCGACTCTCGGGTGATATGCGGAAACATACCCTCGTGAAAATTGTGATGAGTGAACAATTGACGGGGAAGTATCCTTCTAAGCAGAGCCATGTGTGCGCTGTGCACAAGAAGCGAAGCAAGACTTCCTACGTCTGCAAGTTCTGCGTCATGCCTCTTCACAGAGGGGAATGCTTCCAGAAATATCACACTCTGGAGCACTTCTAGGAGCTCTGGTAAGTTTTCTCCAAAAATTTTAGTGCATAAAATTAATTAGGAGATTTTATATTAATTTTTAAAGTGAACAGTGCACAAGTTAGGGTAGTAGGTTTAAAAACGCCGATTATCAGGGTGATTTAAATATTTAAATCACCGGTCCGCGAAGTGTTAAAGTAGTCTGTACTTTCAATGTATGTTGCTTTTACAACAAACATTATGTGTCGTGTTATTTTTCGATATTTTTGCTTAAAGCGAGGTACAACGATAGAAGGGGGTGGTAGATCACTGGCAGTTTTGACGCTAAAAAGTTGATCACAACCTGTTTGAAGTTGGATATGCCTGCTGTACATGTACCAACATTTGTAAGGGACTGAGATCATTCACTGTCAGTAAGAAATTAAAAATAATGTATGTCATTTTGATTCGGTTTTTATTATTTTGCAATTCCATTAAATACTAAATAATGATTTTCTTTTGCCATAGATACTTTCTCAAGACTGCCATTACATGATGGCAAAATTAACCACTGATAGAGAACGTTTTGAAACCTTTTCCTTTTTCAGTGGACACCAGTTATAAAAAGCATTACAACAGTATATTGTATTTCTATTGTATTTATATATTTTTGATATTTTCATATATATAATGTAGCTAGTTCTCAAAGGAACGTTTCCTGTAAAATGTTCTGACTTCTTTGCCACTTTTTTTTTGTCTGATTTCTGCTTCTAGAAATCTGAGTATGAATCATGCATGACAGCACAATTCACAATTGAATAAATTCTTTCATTATAATGAGCTCTTTATTTTATTTACAGGAAGAAATACCTCAGTATTCAAAACTCCCTTACTTCATTAATAAAAATGCCTCTAGCAGCAATAACAAAAACACACCTGATTTGTTTCACAGGTCACTACATTCTTTGAAGTTTGGTTGACAAAATTGGTTTGAAAGTTTAAAAGCCAAAGAATAGGAGAGGTACCCTAAAGAAAATGAGGGAGATAGGAAATACATATCAGCTATTTTACCCACAATGGAAAAACAAAATTTCACTTCTGTTCTATTTCACAAACTACTATATTTACCTTATCAGGTTTCTGTATGACTTACCACAGAAATAACATGCTCCTGTTTACTGGCTGTACAGCTTTCGACCTCACAGAATGGCAGTACATCCATTCCTGGACCTTTCCGTGTACCTGTGATGGCAGCAAGATCTGCCAGTGTACCTGAGCCTACCAAACTTGTTCCTGGTGAAAGAGGAGTGCTGGACCTGGATAATGCTTCTGGCTGCAAGAACCAAGCTTATCATTTTCTTGCACTTTGCAGCCCTTTCTGACACTGATTTTCTTATGCTCATGATTTTTTAGATCAAAAGAATAAATTGTCACAAACTGGGGTCAGAGAGGAATTCACTCATGACTGATGTGTGAGTATGAAAATATTTTGTTAAATAATCCACCATCATTCAACATGACCTGAAGGATTATATTTTTTGTGTTTTAAGGACCATATTACTTGAGACAATAATGCAGGAAGCAGTTGCGTTACTTATCAATCACTTTTTTTTTACTGCTAGTGGGGTGGGACTAAGTCCCTTGTACTGCAGCCACTTCTGGCCTATTGTACCAGCCCCAGATGATAGGTGAGGGTGATTGTGGAGCAATTGGTGGAATGAAGATTGGCAGGGGAAACCGAAGTACTCGGAGAAAACCTGCCCCAGCGCCACTTTGTCCACCACAAATCCCACTTGACCAGACCCAGGATCAAACCTGGGCTGCCGCGGTGGGAAGCCAGCAGCTAACCGCTTGAGCTATGGCACGACCATCAATCACTATTAATCACAAGCCAAAGAAATTAACAAAGATACATTTAAATTTATGATAAAACCATAAAAGCAATGTGATCAGTGTAATTTGTTGCTAACACAGTACCTGGTAACATACAAGAGAGATCATGAGTTTGTCAGCAACTAGACTAGGTCTGAATCTTGGTTTCTGCTCCTTGCCTGTCCTCTTGGCGAGCTGATCCCAAAGTCTAGTCCACATATCTACACGATATGGAACTAATCTCTGCTGTGGTGACAACAACATCATGGCAGTATTCCATAATGTTTCTTGGGTAAGAGACATGCTCTGGCGATTTACCTAGAGGGCACATATATTTGGCACAAAAAATAATGAGCAACTGAAATTCTTTAAATCAAGAATTAAGATTCCTGTCATCCCACTGCTTTAAATGAAAATAAACAATTGAGGGGACACAAGTAGTAATGTTATTTGAGACAAAGGGAAATAAACCGATGAACTGATTTTCATTATATCATGCAACTTGACGACTAAGTATAGTGGGACTGATATAATGAGAATTTATGAAATTTGTATAAATGCTCATTCTGAAAGGTGTTAATAACATCTGAAAATGCTTTAAATATATACAAAATCTTCAAAGTCATCCTATAACTTGTAATTATTTATATCATAATGCAAGATTAAGATTTAAAATACCAAGTGTAGGTATGGTAATATTTATTCTCTTTTGAAGTGGCTATAGAAGGAAAAGAAAATAATGAATAATAACTGAACATTCTTAATATTTTTACCATTATCTGAATAGAGAAGTTAAAGTTTTTCTCATACTTCTGCACTTGCAATTGGCCACATATTATGAACCATATTTTTCATAAAAAGTATTTGAAGCATGCCTGCAATGCACAAAGTTAAAGTTAACCACCTCATACACTACATTAGGGCCAGTTATAAATATAGCATGGGGAACGCGGTAGTGTAGTTGGTTGAGACACTATGTTACAAGCTGGAAGGTTGTGGGTTCGAGTCCCGATGAGTTGGATTTTTTTCAATTAACCTAATCCTTCCAGCACTATGGCCCTGGGGTCAACTCAGCTTCTAACAGAAATGAGTATCAGGAATCTTCCTGGTGGGTAAAGGGCAGCCAACGCATACAGCTGACAACCTTATTGCCATCTATGAGCCAACTTTCTAGAGAAAATGTGGGGGCCTCAACGTCTCACAACCCTATGGACCTTCATGGCCTGTTACAGGGATAGCATTTTATTGCTTTGAAACATTAAACCCTCCCTTTTGAATACTGAAAATTCTTAGTGATGTGCCATGAAATGGATGAATTTTGCCTTGATCACTGATCCAATGATGAGTACAACAGCCAATTTTTCCTTGCAAAACACATCAAACAGCACAAATCCTAAATTTTCATTTCCTGTGTTGCACATTTGTTTCTGTGTCACTGGTCCTCCATCACACGGAACAGATGATCATATTCCATCTTTGTTCTTCAAAATGGTGAACATTGGCAAAGAAGAAAATCCACATCATCTTACTATTTCACCCTCTCACAAGCCACTTCACAGAGATGCCTTACTTAAGCTTTGTATTTGAGTCTGAGCATTTGTTTTTTGCTGTAGTTAGGGTTAAACATTTTTTAACTTAAACAACGAACTGAACAACTGAAAACATTTTCAACTTCCATTCACTGGTGAAGTAACACACTGAAATACAATAAGACAAGATATGGAACTGCAGAAAATTTCAGATGAAGTCATGTGATTTACATTATTCATTGGCTAAAATCTGGTGGGGATTTGACACTATTGTACTAAATGCAGTTCTAAAATCATTATACTCTGCTCCATTGTTCCTCAAACACTGGGCCATGTCCCAGTACTGGGCCTTCGTCTTATAGAAAAGAAAAATACTGGGTCACAGTCTGACAAAGGTTGAGAACCACTGCTCTACTCAACTATGCAACATCTGAGGAGCTGAACAAGGTTTTATTCTGTTTTTGCTTCAAGGTCAACTTGATTCACTATTCAGGCATATAGTATTCCAATTTTGGAATGTGGACTTTCCTCTCCTCTCCTAGGCTAGGCAGAGGCCCAATTAATCATACCTCTGTGGACTGACTGACATACATAGTTCAGAAAGCAAAGCTAATAGTACAGCTGGTGCAAAATGTCATGGTAAAAACCTGTTACTAGTTAGGAGTCACATGTAATAAACAAAAGACCAGAAAAGTTTATGTTTTACATAAGGTTTTCAACATACTTAATGTATGAACATTGTAAAATGGACTATTTCCATATCCTGGGTTGTACCTGTACATGGATACACAGAAAATGAATGAATGAATATAAGAGAATTGATGGAGCTGATAAATTTTGTTCTGTAATGAATTTCTTACTATAATCCATATTCATTCTACTGTTGTAACACTGTTTTTGCTGATATGGCTGAGTGAACATCACCACTTAAGACAATTTCTGTATTTTTACATATCATATGTACAATGGCGTACCATGCATGGAAACAAGGGAAGCATTGCTTCCGTAGTTAAGAAACAAAAAGAAATTAAGTCATATATAAATAATTCAATTTGAATAATAAGGATGTGAATATTGTCATTTAGTGCGTGTTCCTGCTCAAGGCCACATGCCTCCTCCTTCTCCCTTCCCCTGCTTGGTGGGATGGACCAAGTTTCCTTTCATTAATCTTCGTAATAATTCGTCTAATCTGAAGGGACCAAGGGAAGCAAATTTCGGTTTGTTGGCTAGGCCAGTGAAGGAATGTTTTTTCAATGGTTATGTGAAAATTAACTGTGTATGTGTGATTTCAGTCTTGTTGAGTGTTATAGGTAACATTAAGTGTTATTAAAATATTGTAAGTGTATATATAGATGGCGTAAGACAGTATTTGTGATTGTATTTTGACGCATCAGAAAAAAGCTATATGTGTTTAAGGAAAGCAAGTGTCATACTGTGGTACAAGGGCAGGGGCATGATTAGACTACACGCACAGGCAACAGCTAAAATGAATGCTAGCAGACAACGCGACTGTGACTGCGCAACCGAAAGCCTTTTAAAACGGGAGTTTAATAGCAGGGACTTTTCTGAAAAGAAAATAATTATAGAAAGAAGACGACCGACATGTGAGTTGCCAGATCTTAAAGCACAAACCAAATTATGTGTGAGGAAATTTAATTTGGAACAGTATTCTAAAACAGAGTGGCTATCGGGTTGCAGTAATATAGGAAAATTGTTTTGTTGGCCATGCCTATTGTTTCTCTTTGAAAAAAAATGTATGGAACAAGACTGGGTTTGGTGATATCAACAATCTTCATAAAGCATTGAAACAACATGAGAATTCTCAGACTCACATTATTTCAACAGTGCAACTTGTTATGTTCAGGAAATCTTGAATTGACTGTCAACTTGACAATCAAAAGTTCCTGATGATACTACAGCATAATGAAAATGTGAAAGAAAATAGAGAAATAATGAAATGCTTGATTGATATCATCTGCCATTTAGGAAAGAGGCAACTTGCCATCCATGGTCATGACAAAAGTGTGGGTTCTATCGACCGAGGTAATTATGTGGAATTAATTCACTTGTTGAGGAAATATGATCATAAACTCAACGTTCACCTTGAGAACAGTACAGTATTTACAGGTTTATCGAACAGAATAAAAAACGACCTTATTGACTCACTAAGTGACATAAATTTTGGTGAGTTGATTGCTATCAGTTCATTTAGTAGATACCACTGCTTCCCTTACCAAAAATAGTACCGCACGCCACTACTTATGTACATATTGTTTGTAATTTTATGAAAGCAGAAAGAAAAACTGAAGTGCAGAAATAAGTACAAAGCTGGTGAACTAACTTTAACTTCCACCTCAGCTACATGAGTGATGGTACTTAGAGGCAGCAGGGCAACAAGTGACATTGCATCAGCAGGTAGATTTCTCTGTGCTGAGGCAAAAGCTCCGCCAATAATCACTTCCTGCAGCAACTGTGGAACACTCAGTTCAAAAGGATGCTCTGCTGCAGACATCAGCAACTGGAATGTGTACACAATTCAGAATGTAAACAAAGCAGTTTACAGTTTCTCAGTTCATTGAACACTGCTATGTGACTACAGAGATTACGGTATAGCACTGATGAGTACTTGCTCAATTTAGAATGAAGCTGTCGGTTTAAAAGTGCTATGCTATTTCCTAGAGGAGCTGAACAAAACAGTGAACAGCATATGTCAGGAGAGCAGTTCTCCAGCACAGGTTTGAATGGTGTATCTCATGAATACAGGACACCCATTACCAATGTGCTAAATCCTCAGTTCGGAGGTATATTCCCACAAATACTGTAATGTCAATAAAACAATTACTTGTTATTTGTCCACATGCATACATTAAGAAAAATAAACTACAAATACAGGGCTATCATAGAGTGTCAGAATGGGGGAGAAGGAATGATGCAGTTTGTTACATGTAACACTGGTTGCAGGTAACTAACCCAACACTGCTATACTCAGTCATGTTATTTCCTGTTCATATTCATGTATGGCAGCTATATGAAAAATGGTTCTGCAAGAGAAGTAAGGAGAAGATTTTTACATAAATTTCAGGATGCTACAGTTCCACATACAAAAACTATTCACAGAACTGGAAACAAATGAAGATAGACAGGGTTATCACTGAATGAAAAAAGAATCAAAAAGCCCAAATAATCACTGGAGAAAGGTTGGATGAAACTGGTGCTATAAGTAAACACTCTCCTCAGAAATCCCTTACTTTGCACAGTAGATCAGGGTTCAAAAACTGTAAGCACACTGCCTCAAAACTCCTTGTAACAGAAACCATTTCAGAAAACAGCAATATATGACTTGCAATCATGTGAGCCCTCTAACATGGTGAATTTCAATAACTAGATCCTTCAGTCCGGGTATCTATGGTTGCTCTGAAATGTTTAGGGATATAATTATTATAATGGGTTGTGGTCAGCATGCTCCTGTGACCTCCATCAGTGATTTTTATTTACAGGGAACCATAAAGCAGATCACAAAATTGAATGAATGAAGAAGAATGTTTGAAGCAGAATTTACACTATTTCCCCTGAATATTTCAAACCATGAATGTGAACTTTTTATGGAAGTGTCCAGAATGCATGTAGAACAACAACTAGAGAGCATTTACATACAACATCTACTTTAATCTAAGTAAGTTTAATTTGTAAATGATGTATTATTATCCAAACTAGAGTTTTATGGTATTAATGGCGGTATTGGAAAATTGATTAAATCTTATCTGAGTGACAGATACCAGAGAACATTAATAAATAATAATTATTCTATGGGTATTTCTGATTGGCAGAAAGTTAAACAAGGTGTGCCACGGGGTTCAATACTTGGCCCCTTGCTCTTTCTTTTATACATTAATGACCTGCCTTACTTAATAAATAAAATATCAAAACCAATTTTGTATGCTGATGATACCAGCATTTTTTTTCCTTGGCACTACAGCCCCAGTGGGCCTAGGCCTACCTCCATGAACTTCTCTGTTCACTTCGGTTTTTCTAGATCTTAGACATTTGGTAGGACTCCTTGGGCGGGTGATCAGTCGTCGCAAGGCCTCTACCTGTACACAAACACAGAAAAACGCACACAAACATCCATGCCCTGAGTGAGATTCGAACCCACGATCCGGCTTCCGAGCAAGCGAAGACAGTGCACACCTTAGACCGCTTGGCTACCGTGACCGGCGATGATACTAGCATACTATGTTTCAATTCTGATTCTGTGGAACATATAATGGTATTGAAAAGTATACTGGACAAAATAGACACATGGTTTATGAATAATTCGTTATCATTAAATTTTAACAAAACTAACTATGTGCATTTTTTATCAAAAGTAAAAGGATGTTTAAATTAAAAATACTTGTAATACAAAATTCCTAGGACTAATCATAGATAATACCTTATCATGGAAAGCTCAAATAAATCAGTTGGTAACTTGAGTGCAGCTAGTCATTCTATTAGAACCCTATCGGCAGTTATGACTCAGGAGAGTTTAAGGATGATTTATTTTGCATATGTCATATGGAATAATATTTTGGGGCAATTCGACTCATAGTAATTTAGTTTTCAAAATCCAAAAAAGAATAGTGAGAAATATTATGAAGGCAAGAAATAAGGACTCCTGTCATCCATTGTTCAGGCAATTAAATAGTCTGCCCTTATATTTTCAATATATATTTTCTGTATCATTTTTTGTAGTTAAGAATTTAGATATATTTAAATTTAATTCTGCTATACACAGCATTAACACCAGACAAGGCTTTAACATACATTTTCCAATTAATAAATTAGCTGAAGTGCAAAGGGTGTATATTATTCAGGGATTAGGATATTCAATAATCTACCACAAGGCACCAGGAATCTATTAAATGATATTACTAAATTCAAACAGGCTCTAAAAGAGTTCCTTCTTGTTGGTTCATTTTATTCTTTAAATGAATATTATGAATGGAACACAAGCGGTGATCTTGGTTCTTATAAATAGTATCTAAAATTAACCGTGACAAGTCCTATTAACTAAAAATATATAAATAATCATCTATTTTAGATCTGCATACAAACCTACTATGAATTTTATTTATTTTAACATACGATCTCTTGTCGTTTTATGAATTTATTTATTTATGAATGTATTTATTACCATAATAGTTATTTAATACACTTCTGAGAGAAGTTATTTATTCCATCTATTGTTGATGCATGTTAGATGTTTCTATAGTTTTTCTTTTGATGTGTGAGTGATGTAACATACATTATTTGATGTTGTATTGTTTATTGATAACATCCATTCATATGCATTGTTTTTATAAACTGGATGAATTTTATAAGATAAATGGTTAATATGTTTTCATCTAGTATTTAAGTCTTGTAGTCACATTTTATTATGTTTAGTGACTGTGTTGTCTATGTTTCATATTAAGTTATTTTGACTTGTTCCAGTGATTGGCTGGAACATTTGTTTTGATTTTTGACACATTCTACATCCAATGGTGTGTGAACTTGTTTCTTGCCCTGTAATTGGATCTACACTCAACTCTCGATTATCCTGGGGCGGATAAACCGGTTTGCGGCTTAACCAGGGCTTTTTTGAGGCTTATATGTTGTTTAATATTCATTCACTTTTGTTTCACATGGTGAGTTGTAACACTATTTTCGCACTAGTGTGAACCAAGCTCTGCAGTTTTTGGTTCCGTTATGCTAACACAATGTTCTAGGGTAGGGGTGAAAGAATGCAAGGATTTGTGGAAAGTTTCAAGGACAGATACACCGCCCCAGTTAGTCTCTTTGTATCGATCTTCAAGTGCATTAGCAAAATGTCAGGGTGTAAAAGGAAGCGTGTTGTGTTAAGTATTCAACAGAAACTTGTGTGAGCCAGGCTTTGAAATGTTAAGCAGTGACGAAATCGAGGAAGAGGTGGACAGTGCTGCTAGTAAGAAAATATCACATGGTGCTGCTCTTAATCATTTGGAATCCTTACTAGACTATCTTGAGGGTGAAGAGAACAGTTTATTAAGTGACAAGCTAATATTACGTAGGCTTCATATGGATATCGGTAAAAAGGAAAATGCCGCGAAAAAGCAAACAACACTATTAAATTTTTTAAGTGTTAAGTGTGAATATTCATAAAAAGTGTTGGATGTTGTTGAACACTGTGACTGAAATAACTAATTCATACTTCAGTGTAATGTAAAAAAGTATTAAATAGGCCATGAGATAACATAAAAACGAGGTTGAGTAAATTTAAATACAGGCAGGTCTATAGAATTATGAAGGTACAGTATTACAGTACTACTTTTAATAAAATTTGTCGTAACAGGGTTTTCGATTAATCGTGATTTCCATCCCCACCATTAGCCTGGATAATCGAGAGTTGAGTGTACTTGAATATAAGAATGAATTAAATTAAATTAAGCTGTAGGATTGTTGCTTGTACTAGCAGTCTGAATCTCTACAGACCCAACTTCATAGACAAAGTGTTCAATTCTTCCATCTGAGAAGCTCAAGTACTTGTTGGATGCTTGAAAATGTATACATTTCATTGTATTACCTCTGATATTGTTTCCAAATCTCCCTGGTGTACTAGAAAGTAATGTAATATTGCAAGCTGGTTTTCTAAAGAATGGTCATTTTTAAAAGTCTCTATAAGGTGTCTAGTGGTCACTGTAAGTGGTATCAGGTCCAAACTTGGCAGGTCTACTGTTACAGTGTTGCCATACTGTAGCAATGGAACAAGGTGTGAAGTATAAAATGGAATCCCTGGCAAAGTGCAGCTCATCAATATATGGCAACATGGTTCATGAGAAAGTCCAATATCAAGGAGATGTGTGAACAAGCCTGGTGCATATACAGCCATATGCTGATCTGCAAAGAAAAGATGCTTAATCAGCAGATAAAAAGCAATATGAGTTAAGTTCGAAATCAGGATGTTAGATAATGTGCAAAACTAGATCCAGTACATGAAAAGTTTGTGAAATGAAGGTCACAGTTGTATGGAAAAGTGTCATGCATGGACAAATGTTATTGCTTTCAGAGTGTCAAAAATGACTACA
Organism: Cryptotermes secundus; assembly: GCF_002891405.2. Taxonomy (NCBI): domain Eukaryota; kingdom Metazoa; phylum Arthropoda; class Insecta; order Blattodea; family Kalotermitidae; genus Cryptotermes; species Cryptotermes secundus. The sequence goes on from NW_019739942.1 coordinate 246,186, forward strand.
TCAAGCAAGGAACAATATGTATTAAAATCTAAAAAAGGATATCAGGCAAGGTCTGACCACATAACCAGTGCAAGAAAAGTTGGTAAAATTAGCACACTGAGCTACAGATATGTGTTATAATAGGACAATGATGTTGTTGCATTTGTGTGCCAAAAATGAATATATCAGATAAACTACCATTTAGGATAACAATGACTAGGTGGAGAAACAAACTGCAGAAAGACATAAAAAACAAGCTAGGAGACAGGTATAACACAAGTGCTTATGGTGGCAGACAAAAATGGAGGTTTCATCTTAAGGCAAATGCCCTAATGAAAACATAAATGAATGGAATACATCATTTTGCCTATGGTCTACTTAAATCATGAAGATTGAAGTGAACTCTGCATTTAGTATGTCTAGATTAAACACAATCTGATACAACATATGAATATACTCTGCAATCAGTAATTAACTGTTGGCCTAGAGGTTGAAGTATGCTGCATGTTGTGGATATGTTTAGAAAATCAGACAGCAAATCCTTGACAATAATACTACAGTGACAATTTCTGTTTATGCAACTTCAGAGTACACTCACTGCCTCATTTCAGTTCCAATCTTATGTACTTTAAAATATTTTGTCCTGTATGACTTTTACAATAGGCCATTTTTGTTACAATAACAACTTGCATATATTCTTGAAAAATGTTGTTACACCTGATTATGAAAATTAATAGTAGTTACAACCATTCACTACAGATTAACAAGGTCTATGATATCTAAGCATGAGAAGCTAACTTATGACAGGGTCACACATGGGTTTACTACATTAACACACTCTTTAACCGTTCAGCATGGTTTGACGTGTATGTTTCGTCAGGTATTTAAATCGTCTGCGGGGGTTCGACGTCTATGTTTCGTCCAGCTGCACACCTATGTTATAACGCCCATAATAATTGATGGTTTTGCTGTAGATTGTTAGATTTTTCGCTGGCCTGTTGTCAGTAGAACAGAGTATAATAAGCCACGAGTTTAGCTGCGCTAAGTCATCGTTACATATGCCTGTCTTGCAGCAAAATTCCTGTTGCTCTTGCGAGCGGTTTCCTCGTTCAAGCTGTTATGAATGGAGTGTTTTCTTTGCTATGAAGTTATAAACAGCAGAGACGTGATATGTGCTGTGTTTATAATATCATATTGCCCTGAGCTGGCCACACTAACACACTCAATTGGAATTCTTAGAAGAGGGATGTCCAAAAATTTATTCTTGCAAGATCAATTGATTTCGCACAGTACATGGCACCCAGTTCTTAGAAAAACGTCACGAATTAAGGCAGAACACTATGGTCACCCCCTATGACGATACTGGTGTGTGTG
>NW_019739942.1:247791-289105 GCF_002891405.2 Cryptotermes secundus
TGCTTCCATTGCCGAGATACAGGGCGCTCATATTATAAGGTAAGGTTATAAAACCACCTTTTAAGATCATTTTAGTGAAAGTTTCATGTTCCTATCTCATATAATTTAAGAACAATGATGAATAAATCATTTTCGAGCAAAATTTAAATGGACGGCTGAATATATTACCGCCGGAGAGACGGCCGCGGACTTTAAAAGACCCCGCGAAAGGGTTAAGCAATGAAGAGATTAAAACTGCTATTGCAGACTGCACCATATTGGGTTCAGCTGGTCCAGGAGAGGGTTTACCTCTTGTAGTAACAACATCTGACTGAATTTGATTTGTTTCATTTTGGTCTGTCACACTAACAATATTATAAAAGATAAAACAACTCCATCCAGTGTGACTGTAACAGTGGTTTCCAAAGAGTATCGATGTCCCTCTGATGATGGTCTATAGGGACCGAAACATGTAAGGGTAGTTACTATAGGATTCTGACGATGGTGTATAACACACAGAGATATTGGGTTTTCGGACTTTATCCATCATCCTGGTTTTCAAGATAACTAAGAAAAACATGACGTTTCGGAAACTGGATCTGTTTCCATCCTTAGGTGAGGGAAAAACACCTATTCTGTTGGGTCCTTTAGAAAGAGCTAGCCAGCTAAGGGACACAACAGAACAGGTGTTTTTCCCTCAACTGAGGATGGAAACAGATCCAGTTTCTGAAACGTCGTGTTTTTCTTTGTTATCTTAAAAACCAGGACGATGGATAAAGTCCGAAACCCCGATATCTCTACATGTAAGGGTGTTAAGAATTGAAGCAGTAAAAACTTCAACAGTCATACTGGATGGAGGTATTTTATCTTTTATAACATCTGACTGACTTTACAAATACTTACTTACCTCCATACAATGCAAAAGTTGGCTTCATTGTTCTAGCCTGTGACCACAAAATTCCAGGTACAACACAATGAATCACACAGCCATGATGAAGTAATGTCACAGAATATGCAAAATGAACAGTGGTGGATGATTCTTCCAGATTCCGTACCTCAGTCATTGGTGGCTTCACAGGCTGAAATGGCATAAGCAATATTCATTTTATCACCTCTGCGCCTAGTTACTGGCTGTTTATTTCTTTCTTATTGATAACCATAATCTTCTTTCAATGTGTTGGTCCTGAACAAGTTCTGATCTGCTATCGCCGTTAAGAAAAAGCATATTTTACACAGTGCATGGAAATTAGACCATATACCAGTTTCAGTATATTGACATATGGCTTCTTCTAGTGCTTTTCTACAACTAGACTTGATAGTTACAATTCCCTGTACAATTAAAGTACCACTATTTTTGGCACACAACTTATGTAAAAGAGTGTGTGAACTATGTCAGTAAATATGAGAAGGTAATAAGTATGGTGAATTTAAATTTGACCCAAAACAGCTTATTCCAAAAACATAAGTGTCTGTTTTCTACTGTAATTCTCCCTTCCCAGACATACTAATTACAGTGAATGACAAGTTTTCCAATTCCATCAAAACACTTCTGTGCTCTAGGATAACTCATATATTTAGGGAACTTTGATTTCTATCTAAGTTATTGGCTCTACAGTGTCATGAAGAAGATCAAGGTGGGAAGAATTTGTCACTGTTCTCTGTCTTGATGGAAGTTCACCCTACATTGTCAAAAGGGCAGCACATGGTTGAGTTTTCAGTTTTTTGGGCTGTGAATAATAAGTGAGTGTCCACTGCACGATTTGCATCTCATTCCGTGGTACAAAATATTGTGACCATGTTTTGCCTGCATTAACAATGAAGTTCATTACTACATCTCCTTCATTTCCATGCTAGTGTAACATCTGCTGAAATGAATAATGTCTGTGACTGCCCAGCCAACTGCACTGCAATTCCCTCATTTGTCATGCAGTATAGCTAACTTTATATACAGAAATTCAGAGTATATAGTCAGACATGCAGCAATGAGGAATGGAGTAATATGTACATATTTAGTGTAATCCAGTTCAAATAACTCTGCCATACTAAGTGCAAATCCATTTTCAGAAGGAAGTCAACAAGTATTATATACTAGAGACTGGAAAAACATTAATCATAGGAGTGGGGAAAGAACATCAGTTCTGTCTTGCTACTTCATGGTTTTACTTGAAATTACCTACATGGGTAATGGTTCTAGTGCCATGAATTTTATGCACTGGTAGAAATCAGTAGTGTCATAGAGATCACAAATTTCAGTGTGCATCTCCATGTTACAAGAAAAATAAGTAAAACTCAACTGATATGCAGAGAAAGAGTATAAATTAAAAAAATAAAATAATAAATAAAATACAGCATGAAACAGAATAGATTACTCCATATTTCGCCTACCAGAAATCCTCTTCCTGTGTTTGAAATTTCAGTGGAAACAACTGTTTTCTTTCCAAAATTCTTTAAAGATAAGTGAACACCAATTCTAGTTTCACATGTCCATTCTTCTTATTCCTGAGGTAGGGTGAAGCTGAGTCTCCACATACTTAGGCCTTCAAATGACTCACTGTACCAGACACAGATAATAGATGAGAGAAATGTACTATCTGGTGGAATGAGAATTGGCAGAGAACACTACGTATTCAAATAGTACCTGCCCAAGTGCTACTCTGACTGCCACAAATTCCAAATAAATTGACTTGGGATTGAATTCAAACATCTACAAAAGTGTGCTCATTAGAAATAATTTCACCAATTTATCTATGAAATTCTTTTTATTTCAAGACTGAAAGACCTAGTGCTATTTTTACACAAACAAAACAGTGCAGTGTTCAATGTGCACCACTTCAAAAAGTAACCTGTGCTTATACCTGAATGAAAAAATTGAGACATGATATGGTGTGTAGTTGTGGGAGCTGTTTCACAACTCCAGTACTCTGGCCTCTTTGCCTTGGTTCTCGTTATACTGTTCAGAATCCATAATCTGTAGGCGTTTCTATCAGTATGGTGGTTCCATAAAATACTGAAGACATGGCAACAATGTAATGAAGTAAGAGCAAAGTTGTGTTGTTATCACATCACCAATGGTTCCATTTTTTCCAGAATTGTTTGGTGGGCATTCTGTGTGTTCATAAGTTCATGAAAAGTGTAAATTCACTCCATAGCAGGAATCGTCTAAGAAAGTTTTCACCTTCTTGTTATATTTCTTCATAACCTATATATGTAAGTTTAAAGTGTGACCAGATATTCAGTTTACCTGATACAAGTAATGGTGGCAGATGCAAACAACACCCTTAGTATCACATACCACCTGCAGATCAAGTGAACAGTCGTGTACTCGCAGTGGGATAGGATCATCCTCATATCCACCACATGGCACTGAAGTTTTTGAAAGTTGTGGCAGATTTAATGGGATATTGAGCTACAAATAAATAAAAATATAAGGGGTTTATATACTATAACACTTACTCCTACAATTAAATTTATGCAATATTCAATACCCATATAACAAGAGAACAAATGACAAGAATTTCTTTTAGAAACTCTGATAATATCTTGCCAAAATACACTTATATAAGATATTTCTTCCATTAAACTTCTTTTTTCTAAAGATGAGAATATTTGACACGAGATAACAGAAAACTATTACTCATGGTAAGAAATCTTAAAATTCAATACCGGAAGTCATGAGTAACTTTCTTTTGCATGCAACCTGGGAACAGCAGACAAACGAGAGTATGGTGGTAGGTGGAACCAGCTGTGTTAACCTTGAGTGTCTTGTGACATCAATAGCTTGCATCGCGTGACCAGTATAACTCCTAACAAAATGGCCAACAACCATATGTTGTTTCGCCAGCGTGCTGTCATCAAATTTCTTGTGAAAGAGGAAATCCCTGCTGCAGAAATTCACCAGAGACTTCAGCATGCTTATGGAAGTGTGTGCATGGGTGCGAGCAGTGTTCGAAGATGGGTAAAACATTTTAAAGATGGGAACACCAGCATCGAAGATGAGCCTCGGAGCAGTCGTCCTCGAACAGCCTCAACTGAACGCAACAAGGAAAGAGTGGATGAGATCATTCAAGATGACAGGCGTGTGACTGTGGACACATTAGCCCCCAAACTTGGAATATGGCACAGTGCAGTACAGGAGATGATTGAAAGCTTGGGCTATAGGAACGTTTGTGCTCGTTGGGTCCTGCAGTTATTGACTGAAGACCACAAAGGTCAGCGAAAAGCCATCACCTCAAAACTGCTGCAGAGATATTGACATGAAGGCGATTTTTTGCTCTGTATTGTGACAGGTGACGACAGCTGGTTTCACCATTTTGAGCCTGAAATGAAACGGCAGAGTATGGAATGGCACCATTTGCATTCTCCATCAAAAAAGAAGGCAAAGACAGTGCCATCAGCTGTGAAGGTGATGGGCACAGTCTTCTTGGATGCAGAGGGCATTATTCTGGCCGAATTTCTGGAACCTGGGCAAACCATCAATGGTGCTCGCTATGTCCAGATGCTGCACAAGCTCTGTCGTGCTTGCGCGATAAACGTCCAGGACAAAACATCATCATCCTGCATGACAACGCTCACCTCCATGTCGCTCGCCTCACATTGGAAGCAACTGTAAAGATGGGGTGAGAAGTTCTTCCACACCCCACCTATAGCCCTGATCTGGCACCCTCCGACTACCATCTTTTCGGATTTGTGAAGGATCAGCTGCGTGAACAAGGTTTTGAGACAAGGGAGGCAATTCAGAAAGCAGCGTGTCAGTGTCTTCGGATGGCTGGAACGGAATTTTACAGAAGGGGCATTTTCAAACTCCCAGAACAGTGGGAGAAATGTGTACAAAGAAGTGGTGATTATGTGGAAAAATAAAGAAAGGTCTGTTGATTGAGGTGGTGTATTTGGTTTGTCAATAATAAAGCATGTTACTTTACAAAAAACTGTTGCTCATGACTTTCAGTACGACCCTCGTAAATGTGAATAAATCTCACTCTCAGAAGAGTTGCTACATGTATAACAACAATAAAACACTATCCCTGTAAGAGGCTGCGGAGGGCCATAGGGCTGTGAGATGTCAAGGCTCCCACATTTTCTCTAGACAATTGGCTCACAGATGGCGCTAAGGTTGTCAGCCTTGCGTACCAGCCACCCTTTGCCCACCAGAAAGATTCCTGGTACTCATTTCTGCTAGAGGCCTAGTCGACCCCAGGGCCACAGTGCAGCTGGAAGGATTAGGTAAATTGAGAAAATCCACCTCATTGGGACTTGAACCCGTGACCTTCCTGCTTGCAGCATTAGTGCCTTAAAGGAGTCTCTCCTATCTCACTCCTTCTACTCTGTGGAAGAATTTACTTTAATAAAAAATTCTCAATTATAAATACATGTATGTAATAATGGGATGGTTCTTTCATATAATTATTTTGGTGGAAGTCTATATTATAAGAGATGTCTGTAAACATACAAATAACTGTTACAATTTATATTTATATCTATATTTGTACTGGAAACAACTACTGAATTTGTGTTATCACATGTTTTATATCCTTGGCTTAGGCCTACAAAGGATCTATGAAATGTAAAATATCTTATTCTATTCATCAAGATAGATGAGCTAAAACTTATTCCTTAGTAATCTTCAGATAACCCCTGCCCATATCTTATTCTATTCATCAAGATAGATGAGCTAAAACTTATTCCTTAGTAATCTTCAGATAACCCCTGCCCATGACTGAATGCTCTTTAAAACTGCTGATAATCACTTACTTAAATAATTTATTTCTCTTCTTTCAGATATTCACAAATGTACATGGAAACAGAGACCGTCACAGCATTCTGACAATTCAAAATTTAACCTTTAACACCTTACAATAAGATCATGACAGTAAGCTCTAACTATAAGTATTAAAAACCTTATGACACCTCCCTGCTCCATAATGAATATACAAGATACATACGTGGTACCGAAAGTCATGAGCAACTTTTTCTTGCATGCAATCTGGGAACAGCAGATGAAAGAGAGTATGGTGGTAGGTGGAACCAGCTGTTGTTTTAACCTTGAGTGTCACATGACCAGTATCACTCCTAACAAAATGGCTGACAACCATATGTTGTTTCACCAGCATGCTGTCATCAAATTTTTTGTGAAAGAGGAAATCTCTGTTGCAGAAATTCACCAGAGACTTCAGCTTGCTTATGGATGTGTGTGCATGGGTGCGAGCAGTGTTAGAAGATGGGTGAAACATTTTAAAGATGGGAACACCAGGATCGAAGATAAGCCTTGGAGCGGTCATCCTTGAACAGCCTCAACTGAACGCAAGAAGGAAAGAGTGGATGAGATCATTCAAGATGACAGGTGTGTGACTGTGGACACAATAGCCCCAAAACTTGGAATAAGGCACAGTGCAGTACAGGAGATGATTGAAAGCTTGGGCTGTAGGAAAGTTTGTGCTCGTTGGGTCCCGCGGTTATTGACTGAAGACCACAAAGGTCAGCAAAAAGCCATCACCTCAGAACTGTTGCAGAGATATTGACACGAAGGTGATAATTTTTTTGCTCTGTATTGTGACATGTGACGAAAGCTGGTTTCATCATTTCGAGGCTGAAATGAAACGGCAGAGTATGGAATGGTACCATTTGCATTCTCCATCAAAAAAGAAGGCAAAGACAGTGCCATCAGCTGTGAAGGTGATGGGCACAGTCTTCTGGGATGCAGAGGGGTTTATTCTGGCCGAATTCCTGGAACCTGGGCAAACCATCAATGCTGCTTGTTATGTCCAGATGCTGCACAAGCATCATCGTACATTGCGCGATAAACACCCGGGATGAAACATCATCCTGCATGACAATGCTCGCCCCACGCCGCTCGCCTCACATTTGAAGCAACTGTAAAGATGGGGTGGGAAGTTCTTCCACACCCCTCCTATAGCCCTGATCTGGCACCCTCTGACTACCATCTTTTCAGATTTGTGAAGGATCAGCTGCGTGGACAACATTTTGAGACAAGGGAGGCAATTCAGAAAGCAGTGCGTCAGTGTCTTCTGATGGCTGGAACGGAATTTTACAGAAGGGGAATTTTCAAACTCCCAGAACGCTGGGAGAAATGTGTACAAAGAAGTGGCGATTATGTGGAAAAATAAAGAAAGGTCTGTAGATTGAGGTGGTGTATTTGGTTTGTCAATAATAAAACATGTTACTTTACAAAAGATTGTTGCTCATGACTTTCAGTATGACCCTCGTAATTGTTGCGTACAGATTTTAGAAGCATTCTATGTACCGGAAGAAGGGCAACTACATTTATGTACATAATTGCAGTAAACCCTCATTATAACAAAATAATATGGAGGACAGGGTGTTTATTATTGATGACATCTGCTATAACCAAGTGGAACTACATTACAGGATACACAGCCAATACTCCCAGTAAATATAGACACACAATGTGATTACATGAATGTTCTTACATTGGGATTCTTTTTTATTTTAAATAGTTTTCTAACTACAAGACTTTCTTAGTTCCTCAGCCTCTCTAAAAATTCACAACTGTAACCAGTAAGATTTTGCCCATTATATTCATATCCATTATAATGAGATTATACTGTGTTCATTTCATACCACAGTCTCATGTGGCATATCATCATGAAATTGGAGGCAAGATAAAGTTGGAGACAGTTCTTCTTCTCTCCCTTCCTCTGGTTCTTCTCCCTCAACACTAAGTTGAGTTTTACGGTAATGAATATAATATAGTGACTGATTTATAGGATCCCACTGTGCCCATGAAAATTCCCGAACCACCGACTCAGTGTTCAAGCAACCACATAACTCCTGAAATAAAAGCATTAGTATAACAAGCTTGCACTGGTTAACACTGGCTTCTTTTTACACTCACAGCAAAAAATATTTTATTTATAACAAACAGAAGCCAATGGTCATATTCTTACTTTAAATATTAAACATTTTCTTGCAGTCAAAATCACACTAACTGTTTCACTCATCATGTATTACATTTGAGTAGAGACTGTAGAAGGAAATCAATTCTTACATACTACAATTTTAACTGCCATAAGTTTCGTGTATGCATAGGAGTATGTTAAAAACCTGAAGGTGTGTATAAATTATCTTCTATTTTAAATTAATTCTTGTTCTCTTAGGCTCACTTCCAGGCCCAAAGACTGAAAAGTAAATCTTTCCTTGTGTCACCATCAGTAGTGTTAAAGTATTCCCATGGAAATGGGAAATAATGTTGTGAACTTATCATACTTTGCTGGATGGAAAGTACTCTATATTACAAGATCAAAAAAGTCTTATCTCACATTTAGACGGTCTATAGTTTGAAGCAAGTACACCATCTGCAGAATATTAATTGCATGTAGCCTCTGAATTGCAGTTCATTATTGTGTACTTAGCATCTGACTGATGGGAAATACTTCATTTGTTGGAACACTAAGCAGTACAATGTGAAAAGCTGTAGCCAAGCAGGTGTTGAACCCACATCTTCTGTACATTACATAGGTGCTATGATCATTTCTCATTCATATACATATTGTTCTTGTGTGAATAAAGTAGTCAATAAAAACAACAACATGGTACCTATCTTGTATGAATTTATTAATACATTTTCTAGATCAGATATAAATACACAGTTTTCATCAAATTATATCTTTTTCATAATTACAGATCAGTGTTCCTTCACTGCAAAGAAAAGAATGCTACAAATTTCGTTCTTTTGTAATGTAATCATTTTCAGTAAGTCCTAAAGTAAACATACCATCTCACAGCTTCCATTCTTTTTCAGATGAACTTGATTTAGTGAGATAGCTGAAACAAAGAAGTAATGATGAAAATATGTAATAAATACTACAACAAAATCTGCAGTAACTTTAGAGGAAAGCTGTCAGGAATTATAGGAGTAACATCTTCACAATGCATAAGCTGTAAATTACTGTACATGAAGTCATGCTGAGCTAAGCAATCATTTTTAGCTGTGGTTCTCAGAAGTGAAAAGGGTCTGGCAGTCCAAGTATACTTCTCACTCTAACAATTTCTGAACCAATAAAGATATTTAAAAAACTCAGTACTAAAGCCAAGGTATCAGGGCCCACCCAAAATTATGAAGTAATTTCTATCATAAGTTATAGAGAGCATAATAGGAGTAATTATATGTGAAACATTCCATCTTTATTGTACCTTAATAATGTGCGAATTATTTTACACAGGCACAGAAAATTTTGAGTGGACAGAGATTATGAATATACTTACATATTTTGTATAAAACATAGTTTACATGCCAATGAATACAAACAAAGCAAGCTCAAGAACTTAAAGTACCTGGGGTTTACCAAAAGATAATAATAAGAAAAGACATTTAAGAAATTACAACTTTTAATGCAGATTCACAAATGGACATGCCACGATCAATGAATCAATTGTCATAAAACTGTTAATGCAGGCTAAAACAAGAGAGAATATTAAATGCACTTACATTCTTGATGTATAAATAAAAGGAACTTTTCATTGGAAATACAATCTTTCTTTCTGTACAGGAATTGAATCATAATCTGCCGGGATCTTTCAATTCCAAAATCCTTTGGTTCTCTCTGTTCTTCTGGCAAACTTGCATCCAATGTAAAAACTTTATAAACCTCTACAGAAACTACACCTGATGAATCCATTGATGTCCTTTTGTCTGCTGTTTCATATGAAGATGGATATTTTTTCTCTTTTGTTATAAAACCTATGAATGAGAAAAATATAAGTTTCTTTTCGATAACTGACTTCATCCACAATTACAACCATTTTCAAGCTGCATTAACTTCAGAAGTAAAATTGTTACTTGTAACAATCTGTTGATTCTGAAGCATAAAAATAAAAACAAGCATGCAAATAGCTAACCTGACCACAAAGAAGAACCAGACAACCTACGAGAGAAAGCCAGCTGGCAGGTGGTAGAGAGTTTCCTGGGGCCTTGGACATCACTTGATTATGGGTCTAAATGGGATCAGGTCAGGGCTGTGCTGTCCCTGGCACAGAGGCAGAAGGCACCTGGATGGTCCACACCATAAATGCTTGAGGGGAGGGGGCTTTCTCTCCTTGCTTTTAGGAGCTCTGGTATTGGTGCTTTTGCTTCTCTGCTATCATGGACAGGCAGTCTACTACCCCTAAGGGGCTCTTGTTAGTGTCTCCTGAGGGCAAGACTGTAAGAGGTTTCTTGATAGGGAAGATTAATCAGGCTACAAAGAAGAATTTGGCAGGCCAGATAGGGGAATGCTCTTCTCACAGAACTGAGGCCTTGGCTGGAGCTCAGTTATGGGTCCAGCTAGGACCTGTCGTGGGACGCTACTGTCCCTGTCAATGAACGAAATCTGGTGTATGACTGACCACTCACCCACATCTAATGTTGAGGTTAAGAATGTGTAAAATCCTATGGCTCCTTATGTCTGCATGGCATAATGCTTTATTAAGCACAGGGAAGATTTTACCCTTACGTTTCCTAGGCCAGATGCTTAATCAAAGACACTTACATCATCAAAATGCAACATTAAATTCAGAAGTATTCATTTACTTACAAAAAAAATCTGCATTTATTAAATTATGAAAATATATTAGAACTTAATGGCTTGAAACTTTTATGATATATAGGGAAGCCAGAGAGTATTTTAGTATAAATATAATTCAACTTGAATCATAAATCACATATTGTAAAACTTAACACACATCATATTTAAAAAAATAATAAAACCCGAAATTTATGCGCCCTTGAAAATATAAGTGAAACAAGGAGCAATGAAGTCATAACAACATACTGTAAAACTTTTGTCTTTTGAATCTCTGTGTAGCAAACCTCTTCATATAAAAAATTAAGAATACAACACTAGCTTGTATCTAAAGAAACCCCTTATAACGAAGTCAGAAATGTATTTCTCCTGAGCTCTACTGCATAGAGGTTTTAGTGTGTACATTTTTATGACCATTTTTCATTTGTGACTGAAAATGTACGTTTAATGCCAATTTCTCATTTGTGTCTGACAGTCACTCCTAAGAAAGTATGCTATAGGGTTCCAAGATACCCCGTTTTCCCCGGATTCTTCCGTTTTTTCAACAAAATTTTGTTCCTCCATTTATTGTTTACCCGGAGTGGTTAATTCTCCGTTTTTTTATTTAAGTCCATTGCGAATTATATTTCATGGGTTAAATATTATCATAAAATTTCTGTAATCCTTGGAAAATGACAGTGTTATAGTTTCTTTTGTTATGTTGCATTTTGTGAATGTTGGCAACACTTGAGGTTCTAAACCAAAGCAGAGGTTGTTGGTGATAGTGTATTTTTAATCCGTTCAATCTTCGCTAGAAAGTCAGTGTCAAATTAGCAAAAATGTTTGAGGGCGAAGAAGATCCATCAAAGACTCCTCCAAGGAAGAAGTTGAAATTCCAGGCCAAACATAATCAAATATATTGTAACGCGTTCTGTTACTGAAGACGCCGTTTGGATTGTTAATTGGTTTATCTAACAACCTACCAGTCTCAGCTACAATTAATTACAACACTGTTGCGGGGTTTCACACTCTGTAACCCTATTCGCAATAATCAACTCACTCTGTTCCTCAATAGTCTACACGTATTAATTACAACACGGGAGCTATACAAGTGTCACTGTATCACACACTCCCAATTATTACTCGGTTATCACAAACTATCACCAATTATCACACACGCATCTGGTTCTTCTTTCTGCGACAGCTGCTATATTCCAACTCAACTCGTAGGCTGCTGCCTTGAGAACTCACTTCGTAGGCTGCTACACTTTAACTGCCTTCAGCGGCTGTGTAGTTCCCTTATATAGTCGCAGTGTTTGCCTGTTACATAATGGGTACCGCTGGTGCCTGACGCCGTGTCGACACTGGCGTTGCGTGTCTCGTCACAGTAGGAAGTGGTGCCATGTAGCCTGGGGGGGTGGCTATGTCACTGTGGCCAGAGCTGCCACGTCACTGCTGGGGAGGGAGGGGGTGTCCTCCATTGCGCAACATGTCACAATATCTTAAGAAATGGGAAGATATGTTTTCGTGGGTTAAGCCGGGACTAGACGAGAACTGGACATTCTGTACATTGTGTAGGAAGGATTTTAGTATTTCTCACAGTGGACAAAGTGACCTGAGGCAACATGCACAATACAAGGGACATAAAATTAAGGAAAAATGTAATTCTGGAAGTTCAAATAAACTTTCAAAATCCTTTGTTAATTTAAACAACAAAGAAGAATATGACAACAGCACCGCGTGTGAACTTGGTTTAGTGTATCATGCCGTGAAACATAACTTAAGTTATTCCAGTCTGGACTGTGGAAATGAACTTGTGTCCCATATTTTCAGTGATTCTGCGATTGCTTCCAAACTTTCACGTGGACACACTAAAGCGGAAATGATAGTGAAGTACATTCTTGCTCCTAAAAGTGTAAATAACTTTGTGTCTATTTTAAGATGTCCAGAAAATACTTCAAAATTTTTTTCATTGGCTACCGATGCATCAAACAGAAGCAATCGAAAAATGTTCCGTTTGCATCTGGTACTTCAACCCTTTAAAGGGAGTGCAGAATAAACTTCTAGATTTTGTTGAAAGTGCTGAGGAAACGTCTATGGCAATTACTGGTTTTGTGCTGCAGAGCTTAGAAAAGCACAACTTGGATGTAAATTATGTATCTTCTTATTGTGCAGACAATGCCAATGTGAACTATGGAAAAACACATTCTGTATATCAGTTGCTGCGAAGTAAAAACCCAAATTTACTGAAAGCTGATTGCTCTAATCATGTCATACATAACACAATTAAGTTTTCAATTGACAGATTAGATGTTGGTGTTGAAAGTGTAGTCTTAAAGATATGTAATCACTTCTCTGTTTCTGCCAAAAGAAGAGAAGAGTTAAAAATCATTCTTTGAATTTCTGAATTTGGAGTGGACTGAGATTTTGAGGCATGTTCCAACTAGGTGGCTGTCATTAACACCAGCCATTTCTCGACTGCTTCAGAACTGGGAAGCAATGAAAAGTTACTTCAATAGTATTCCCAACTGTCCAAAATTATTATCTAACATTTTCATGAAAGATGACCCAGAGGAAGCAGTGTTGCCTGAAATCTACTTTAATTTCTTAAGTAATATTGGAAGTCAGCTGGAAATGGTAGATAAAACACTGGAAAGGTCTGACTTAAGTGTACTAGAGACTTACAAACAAATGAAACTTCTCAGTTCTAAAATCCAGCAGAGAAGGAAAGACAACTTTTTTGGTAGCAAAGCAAAAGAACTCATTAATGGATTGTCTATGCCATTACAGAAAAAGGCTCCTGAACAGCTTTTATAGCAATATGCTTCAGTGTCTACAAAAAATATATGATGTGACAGATGACAATCCCTATGCATCCCTGGCAGCATTTTCTCTACAGGAAGGGATTGAGTTCAAAGATTTTGAAAAAGCCATAGAAGTGTTTCAGCTAAGTGAAAATGATTGCATTGATGACCTGTACGAGGAGTTCAAAAGCCATCGAGATTACCTCTGCAACAGTGTGAACAGGTATGGTGATTATGTAGCAAACTGGCTTACATTTTTTTCTTCAGTACCTGAGCATGATGTACCAAATATTTCCAAAGTGGTAGGATTTTTGTTTAGCATCCCTGGCTCAAATGCTTTGGTGGAGCGAATCTTTTCATTCATGAAAAGTAAGTGGAGTGACACAAGAAACAGATGCTCAACAGATTTAATTAAGGCAGAACTCCAGGTGACAGTGAACTATGAAAGCAAGTCCTGTTCAG
The DNA here is from genome assembly GCF_002891405.2 of Cryptotermes secundus. Classification (NCBI taxonomy): domain Eukaryota; kingdom Metazoa; phylum Arthropoda; class Insecta; order Blattodea; family Kalotermitidae; genus Cryptotermes; species Cryptotermes secundus. The sequence goes on from NW_019739942.1 coordinate 261,551, forward strand.
AATTTTATAAATTTTCAAAGGGTGATGTTCAATTATTAAAAAGTGCTAAGAGTTCAGTGAAATACAATTAACAGAATCTGATCGACCAGCCCTTGAAAGTTATAAATATGTAGTATTTAATATTTGTGTGTTTACAAATGTGTGCTAGGTAATATTCTGTGCATTCTATAAATATGTAATAGGGCTACGTAATATTTGTTTTGTTCTATAAATATGTAGTAGGCCTACGTAATACAGATGTGTAGTAGCATTTTGTAAGTTATGTAGTATGTTGATTATGTATATTTTATACCCTATGAGTTGTGAAAAATGTCATTATAAACAAGCAACGAGACATCACTCCTTTTTTTCTTTTACAAAATCTGGCAACCCTAGTATGCTAGCACATACTTTCTACACAGTATTCATCAATAAAAGTTCTGCTGTATGTAATTTCAAAGTACAAACTTACCTAGTAAAGTGTGACTATGATTTATGGAAGCTTGGATGATGTTAACATATCTGTTAAATGTACATAAGACCTGAAAATTAGGGAAAAATTGTAGTTAATTGAAATAAGAAGTATAAACACTAATTACTGAGGGAGAGTGCTGAAGACATTCCAGCAGCAAGGGTTTGTAGCGTTAATAGCTGGTTAATTAAAGGAAAAGTTGGATTTACAGAACAAATAATTACCTATAAATATAGCAACCACAACCTGACAATGCAGGGATGTTAGAGAAGCATGTCCAAATTTCATGAGACAGTTCTGTAATACAGGGCCATAACTAATCAACAGTGTTCTATACACAAAGCAACTATAATGCTGACTGCAATATAGGATATAATTACAAAAGTAATGTAGCTCAAGACCCAGAACCAAATATCAGACATTGGCTGTAAATACCTATGATCAAGACAACAGTGCATGCTAAGAGGTGTATGAATAAGAGCTTAATTAACTCGCTGAAAATTCTTGTCTTAAATGAAGTGCATCCAGTACCTCCAGGATGTGGTTTCGTTCATGATAAAGTCCAATGTAGCTCTGTAGCTTTGATACACCATCCTCTTCATCTGATTCAATCAGCCAACTGACCAAAATGCTTTCATCTTGTTCCTGTCCAAGTAGTTTCCATTCCTTCCCTTCTCCTGAAAATGTTTATAAACCAGAGGGTCTAAGCAGTTCAATACACCGTGTTTATAATTCCACAGAAACCGTGTGCAAATAGTAAGTTCTTCTTACATTTAATACAGTCAAAAACCTTCTTTTACTGTCTTGACATACTGAATAATCAATATAAAAATTATGGAAGCAAAGTGAAAATTACTCAATACTCAACAGGCATAATACACTTAATGCATAGACTCAATATGTAGTTAGATGGTAACAATAAAGAACAAAATGAAATAAGTACAGTTGTACAACTGTACAAAAACACAATTAACAAATACTATGTTAACCTAACTACTAACAACTACTAACAACCTATGTTTTGGATTTACTGAATTTGAAATAAATGAATGAATGAACTGTGTAAAGGTAAAACTATCCCTATAACAGGTTGGGGAGGTCCATACGATTGGGAGATGTTGAGGCTCCCACATTTTCTAGACAAGTGGCTCACGGGTGGGGGTGAGCTTGTCAGCGGCCGCCCTTTACACCCAGGAATATTCCTGGTAATCATTTCTGTTAAGAGGTTGTGTTGACCCCTTGGCCACAGAGAAGCTCAACTGAAAAATGACCTCATCAGGAATTGAATCCATGACCTACTGGCTTGTAGCACTGTGTCTCAACCATGCTACCATGTGCTCCAATTAAACACTACACGGAAATCAATACACTGACAAGAACCTAACAGACCTTAAAAAAACAGCAAGGTAACGTGGATTCAAAGGCACACCAAACCTGAACAACAGTAAAAAGTGGGTTACATTCACCCACACTGGTAATGGGGTCGGATACATAACAAAACTGTTAAAAAATGTTAACATACAAACTGCATTCAAAATCTGAAAACATAACAGAGAAACATATTCAAAAACTTGAACCTATCAGAAAAACAAGACCCTTACAGGAACAGAGGTATCTATCAAATTCAATGTAAATCTTACATAAAAATATATGCAGGCCAAACAGGAAGATCCCTCAATATCAGATACAAGGAACACATAAAAACAATCATATCTAACACATATAACTCAAAGTACTCAATTCTGATTCTTGTTGTATGCTGAAAATAGAATCGAGTAACTTTCTGATGATGAAGCAATGATCTACATGTACATCACCATCTGATGATGCATTTCAGAGATGTTTCACACACAGCATATGTTAATTTCAGTAAGATTTGCTGATTTCGAACTGAATTTTACACTCAGTGTGTCAGGTGGTAGTAATGGCACCACACAACACAGACCACAATTTCAGCTTTCATGTACAAAAATTTGATCACTGCAGCTTATAAAATATTATAATTTCAGGAATTTTCCTGTCACCCCATTCTCTTTCATATTTTGTTTTATTTTCTTGTCAGCAATTAGCACTAAAATTTTGTATTGATACTACTTGTCTTCCCTTGGGTATCAGTATAGTAAATTATATTATTATTAATAATAATAATTTATTTACATTCCATGGATCCTTAGATGGCTGGAAGACCAGTGGATATAGGAACAATCAATGACAACAAGAGAAGTCACATCAATTACATAAATAAGAATTAATTATACTTAATCCATCATAATTACATGTTATCCGAGACAAATCACAATGAGTAAATCATTAAACAGTTATGAAATATACTACTAGGTATCCAGTGTATATAACAGACCAAGATCATTAATTAATACTGAAGTTAAAATGATTCCTCCAATGTGTACAATTAATTTAAAAGTAGAAATCTTTTTAAAGCAGATCTAAATTGTTTCATGTCATAAGTTCTTTAAGCTAGAAGGAAGATGATGACATGACATGGCATGATACGACACATGATATGATATAATACAATATAATTCAATTCAATTCTTTATTATTTATGTGCTGTGCCAACAGCCACAAGGCCAATGACAGAAAGAGCACAGTGCAGATAATAGTAGTTACATACTGGACAAACACAACATAAAGTCAAAGGCTAATTAAAGGTAAACACTGGAGGAAAAACACATTAATGCATATAAATAATAATATTAATAATACAAATATTCAATACTTTATTATTTATGTGCTGAGCCAACAGCCGCGAGGCCAATTACAGACACAGTACAGTGTAGATAAAAGTAGTTACATACTGGACAAACACAACATAAATGCAAAGACTAATTAACTCTTTGACTGGCGCGAAGGGTATTTAAATCCCACCCCTGTCCTGGCAGGCCCTTTAAACCTTATGTCGGTAAAATGCATATAGTTACTTTTTCCTAAACAACTTCAACAAAAATTGGTTTTTAAAAACGAAATTTACAGGAACTAATTAAAATACAATATTTTATGCAATAAATGCCTTTCCATACCTCTTTATTAGTTTTTCTTCGTGTGATAAACATTGAAACATGAAAGTTTGCAGAGAGCCACACCACAGCCTGCACACATGATACTTGTTTCTTTTCTAACCTTGTGCTTAGCACTCACGCGACACTTTCTCAGGGCACCATTCTTCTTATTGTTACTGTTAGGAACATGGACCATTTTGTGAATTTTCAAGCCACCCTCTAGACGATTTGCTGGCTCTTTCACTGGTGGTCTTTTCAAGGTCGAGGGCGGAGGCGTGACTGCACTCTAGTCTGACGCAATAGATTCGTCATCCACTTCATTCCTTGACTTTTCTCCCTCTCCACACTGTTTGTTTGGTTCAGTCATTTTTCTACACAGTCCAATATAAAATCTTTGAATCTGTAATTTCTCTTCTTGTATTTTTCGTTTGTTGTGTTCTTTTTGAATAGAATGAAACTATTCAACCGCAAAGACATGTTTTGTCCATACCATGGGTGTGAAATAGGGGCCTAGTGGACAAATATTCTTCAATTTCAGGGCGTTTGTCGATTCCTGTCATGAACACAATTCCTAAGTATGTCCAGATTTCATCTGATGTGACATAATTGTAATTGTGTTTTCGAGAGTGAGGAGCTAACTCATGTGTGTTGAAGTGCTGGTGAGCATAGCGATTGGTTTCAGTTGTGATGTGATTTACCAAGTCGTCATCCAGAAAAAATTTTAATCCATGAAAAGGGATGCATTTTATGTGTTATATCAATTTTGATCCCGAAACTATTAGCAAATGGAAATATTGGGGGTACAATGTCTCCGTACGTTCATGAGATGGGCGTGTCAGGCACCGCACTCGTGGTAGGTAAATGTTCATGATTACTGTCTTGTGGATCACTGTCTATCACTGTATTATTGTCACTATCAACTTCATTCAATTCAGGAATCATTATTTCATCGCCACTATCATCATCAGAACAAATCTCGTTCACATTTTCCAGCTGGTCTGTAGGAACACAAAGACACTTCCTGCAAGAACCCATGGTGAAACTGAATGAATGTGAAATATTTTCAGACCTTTTCCTTCTCAGAGGGTTCTGACAGTAATAGAGATCCCCACAAAGTTTACAAGGGTTCTTCACAAACATGCACAAAAACTATCATATATATGTCTTTGGTTGATGAGTGCCAAGAGAGCAAAGAAGGGAAGAGATTGTCAAAGCGTTAAAACACGCCAACGCCAGGGAACGGCTGGCATCGTCTGGGCGTTAAAACACGCCCGCGCCAGTCAAAAAGTTAAAGGGAAGTATTGGAGGAAAACACATCAATGCATATAAGGAAATGAACAAACAAAATAATAATATAATATATGTTCCTGTCTGGAATACTGTTAAATTACACACTGGATAATGGAAATTTTTTTATCATTATCATTTATTTACATGTCAAAAATCCTTTACAAGGTCGTAAGGCTAAGGATATAGACAATAGTCCAATATAACAATTAAATATAATAATTACAAAAAATATAATACGTGTTAAAATATTTATGTAAACATAATTTTAAAATTATAAAATTTGTAATTTAACTTTTCATTAATTAAGTATTTAATCCCAATAAAATCAATTATCAATCTTCTTAACCGTGTAATCAAAAAATTCATCAATACCATAAAATGAATGTAAATGGAGAAATTGTAATAGTGCTTTCTTGAATCGATTTTTGTTTTTGGATAACTGTTTTATTTTGCGTGGAAGACTATTATAAATTTTGATTCCAAAATACTGTGGACCTTTCTGAAATGCTGTTAGATTTGACGAGGGGAGATGCAAATTTGAACTATTTCTTGTTACAGTTGTATATATATCTGAATTTTCTGCAAATAAATCCATATTATTAACTACAAACATCATCAAAGAATATATATATTGAGAGGGCAGTGGTAATATTTTCAATTGGCTAAAGATTTTTTTACATGAATCTCTGTTTCCAGCTCCCACCATTATTCGAACAGCTCTCTTCTGCAATTTAAAAACGCACATACTGAGAGTTCTATTTCCCAAAAAAATCAAACTGTAAGACATTACTGAGTGGAAAAAGGCGTAATACACCATTTTGAGGGCATCAATATTGTTATTGTGTCTTGTATTAATGCTATGAATCTCTGTTAGATTTAAATTGTTCCGTTTTTAACCATTAATAACAAGAGAGAAAATACGTACTGTGATTGGAGGACCAATATTTTCAGTTACTTACACAATTCCCTGCAAGAGTTTCTACTTCGAGAATTAGTAATAATTAGTAATAATTACCCTTTTCTGTAGCCTAAAAATATGAATACTACAGCGAGAATTGCCCCAGAAAATTATACTATAAATTATAGCAGAATGAAAATATGAGAAATAAATAATTCTTATTGTTTCCTGTGACATATTAGGTTTAACAGCCCGACTGCACAACAGAGAGAACCTAATTTAGACATAAGCCAGTCGACATGTCCTTTCAATGACAACATATTATCAATAATTAATCCAAGAAATTTGGTATTAGGAGATTTAGCTATCTGATTGTTACCACAGTCAATATGCATATCTCCTGCCCGGCTATTCTTGGTCAAAAATTGTAAAAAATATGTTTTATCAAAGTTTGGTGTCAATAAATTAGCTTTAAACAAATCATTTATGTTTATAAATGTTTCAATAATGTTTTCATAATCTAATGAGCTGTAATTCATGATAATTATGCTGGTGTCATCTGCAAAAGGAACAGGTCTGGATTTACTAGTTTGGCAAGACATTTATATACAAAAGACTCAATATGGGTCCCAGAATCGATCCCTGGGGAATTATTATCAGAAGACTATTGTAAAAATCTGTTAATAGGACTGCCAATGATTCTCAGATGATCTTGGTTTGATTCAGCACTTGTTCTGTTAGTATTATTTAATCTGTCTAAACTATTAGTCCTGAAGTCACTAGGTGAACCAAAAATCTCTCACCATAAAAATAAAATAAAAAAAGATAAGTGTTGGACAAATGTGGGATATATGAACTTGTAGAGGATAGGTGTTAGGTGGTACCAATGTAAAACAGTAAATGAAGCAAATTATATGGACCATAGAAATTAGGAATCTAGGTGCTCAAGTCATCAAAATTTCAAAGGCTGAATGTTGCATCTAAGGTGGATTCATAGTGTTCAACTATAGGTCACAGGAGTGCATACTGTTGTTAACATGTACATAAATGTGATCAGTCCATGTTGTTTGAAAATAATCTTAATTCAAGATATTGACTGCACATTCCTAATACAGTATTTGTCATGTTATTAAATTGATTTCTTGTTCTGAGGTTACATGCTTCTCCCTTTTCTTTTTTTATTTGGAAGACAGTTTGTGTAAATGGGGTCCAAAATTGTAATTTTGGCCTTCTTTTACTAATTTTGATAAGTGCAGATGCGATCAATAATGCATTTAGAATCTACAACAGGCCACATGCATATCATCTGGGCCTAGAATTCTTCCTCTTTGTTGGTAGAAAATGGGGGTTCGACGTTTAGAATTTATTTGACACATGTTTACCAAGGGTTAAACTAAAAACTTATTTTGTATCATCCAGTATATTTGTGCAGTACAATGCATTTTATGAACCATTCATAACTCAATTAACGTCTCTGCTTCAGAGATGGCTGTAATAATACCCCGAAGCACCCCTCCCTACAGAAATATATATATATATATTTTTTTTTTCCCCATTGGCGTTACAGCCCTCATTTGGGCCTAGGCCTACGTCCATGAAAGGCTCCGTCTACAGAAATTTAGCTGACAAAAAATGAAACTAACATACTCCCACACCCACTTCTATGGGGTTACATTTTTTTATGTACGGAAGCACGTGCTGCTATCTACAAACAGCATTACAGTTTTCGATTTAGGGCTGCAGGCGCTGTAGGTTAAGCACGCGGATTTCAATTACTTCTGCCGTACAGTAGGCTGGCACACGGGTAGTGGATGTGGCGCTAATTACTGTATCTTCGTGAAGCAGTATCATGTATGATCATGTATATGATTTATTTTTTATCATAACGTTGATGTGAAGCAACACTGAACACACTATGTTACACAGTTCAAAACATCGTAATTATACAAAATATTTACACCACGGTTAGTGTGGGCCTGTGCTAAAGCAGAAAACATTTGCACTATTACAAGATTCACTAAAATTGTACTTAAATGCTAAATCGTTACCTCTGAATGACTGGGATTGTAAAATCCCGCACAATTTCCTTCCTAAGTTGTCTAGTGTGACCATGTCTTTATGACGAAGGTCATTTAAAAGGTTTCATTGCATTTAAAATATAGTCCCTTCAAACCACGATATCGATAACTTCACAATTTATGATCCGAAGGGGTTCGAGCTTCGGCGTCATTCACTGCCATTCATATTCTGGAAAAACTGTAAATGTCTCTTCTAAAGTTTGTTTTTGATACTCTTTTGACTCTAGCTTTTTGGGAACGTTATTCCTTGTTTTCTGAATTCGTGTCCGATACATCATGCTATTGAATAAAGAAGCATTTTATGTTCATATATAGTAAACGTTTCGTCTGTTATCTTCAAGAATTCAAGAACGAATATTGGGAGAGGTTTGGGGCAAAATAATCATGTGAATTTACATCCGTACTGCAAAGCATACAAGTTATCACAACAGAACCTTCTTCTGCTTGAACATTTAGAGATTGGATATAGATTAAATTGTATTTCATTAAGTCCTTTGAAATATACTTTAGAGTGCTTTAAAAATAACATATTCCGTTGTTAGAGCAATAAATGGCAGTATGAATAGATTTCATTGATTCATAAATCTATAGGAACTCCTGCACATGACAGCACAATACATGCAACGCACAGATTATTTCATGATCCGTGAATATTGGTAGGCAGGAATCACTAAAGAGATCCGTGGGACTAATTCAATACGGTAAAGCAAGGAAGTCGTAGTTAGTAATTTGTAAACGCGGACGTCAAATAAATGAGTGGCGTGCCATCATTACGAGAATAATATCAGAAATTTCCTCAACGTTTACATTCTCATTCTAGTTAATGTTTACTATTATATGTCTTTGAGGACGTACTGTAGTATACCTTCAACATTTTCGCCTGCAGGGTACAAATTCGTTAGACCAATACCTGAACGATAAATTACCATATTTCATAGATCGTACAATAACGAGCTCATTATCTCATTATGTTCTAACCAGTCGTTCTCAGGGATTAAAGCAGTCTTTCTTGGTAATGCTGGTCATGCTCGTCATGCTGGTACACCTGGTACTGGTCCTGTTGCAGTTGTGAAAATGGTAGCAGTGGTAGCAGTCGCCGAAAGTGAAATGTGTTTTTGCGTATTTCATGATGTTCGTGGTGTACGTTAATTGCGAAAGACAACGTTTTATTAAAATTCTGTACCCTTAAAATGCATTCTATCGAAGAATTGGGAACAAACGTTCCCGCATTTCTGGTCAAACTCTGGAAGATAGTCGAAGATCCAGAAACCAACGACTTGATATGTTGGAGTGCGGTATGTGACCAAAAGTATTACCGAGATATTACTTTGTCATTGAACCACGCATTCACCAAGCTTGCATCTAGTAATGTTTTTTATATACTTTAGACCAGAATTGTTGTTGAAATGTAAAGGTGACACTTGAAACTTTGAACATGTTTCTGAATTTTAATTATGCTTGCCATTGAAGTACGGAGTTACGTTAGTAGCTCTGTAAGTATGGCATCTATTCAGTATCACAAAAGACTTAGAATCTGTCAGAGCCCTTCTCATTTACGTGCATTTTATTGGAATTACAAAGTTGTAATCCTCAGGAACTAGAATTGTAGAACGGTAGAACTTAGACTGTCACTGTAACTCAGTATTCAAGCAGTTCACTATTTCTTTGGGTCCAAGATTTCCTGAGGATTCTCCTTCGACGCCATGCCACTGTTGCACGGCGGGACACCTTCCTGCGAGAGATAGTTTGCGAGTTGTTAGATAAGGGCGTGGTGAAGAAAAGTTTTTCCTTTTCAGGACGAATCCTTGTGTCCTCCTCTCACGTTGAAGTCCTCGTGCTTTCTTGGACACATCTTTATGGTGGCTTGTGCGTGACTCTAACTGATCTCCTTGGAGTCTCAGTCTCTTGCGTTGTGTCACATTTGCTTGAATGTGGGCAGTTCCCACATCAAAGAATATAAATGTAACAAAAAAACATAGTTGCCAAGAAGCAGATTTAAATAGATATTTAGACGACTTGACATTCTGCATTTTATCATACAAACTCAACAGGCAGTCTGTACTGAATTGACACCATACCCACTGTCCTTTGCTGTTTACTTTGATACCAACTTCTGCATTTATAACTTTATATAAAAACTTTCTTGTTGACACTCTATGTGCACTTCAGTACAGAAAGTGTCATTAAATGATTAAATGTAATTTGGAACAATCTTTAATTCAGGAAAGGAGAGAAGTGCTTATGTAGTATGTTAGTTGTATCCAAAATGGTATAAAAGATTAATTTAAATTTCATTTCATTTCATTTATTTCGTGTCCATGGATCATTATACNTTAGTTCGGCACTTTACTAGGCACAAAGTGTCTAGTAAAGTTCAGGTAAATAATTGTGTTATGCATTTTAAATTTACTCTGGAATTGTTCTTCATCAGCCAAATAGCACACTGCATGACATGGCAAGTAGGCATATAGCAAGCCACAGTGTTGGATCAAGGACAGTGAAGTGTTTGTTTACTGGAAGTAATGTTGTTTTATAAATTTCCACTAGTTGTATAAATGCCAAGTGTAATGATCGTGTATTCTTATTACTAGTCTCAGTGTTATGCCTCTTCTGTATTTATTTCTGTGAAATATATTGGCATTGCTTTTTATGTGCATGAGTATGAACTATGAACCTTTGCTAAAGAATTAATTGATGATGATTATGGTTATGAGACATGAGGAGAAGAATTTGTCAGATCCTGGGCACAGAATATGGTGTGTGACACTATGCTGGATATTGTCATGTTTTCTGAGTTATATTTTATCTAAATGATTTATTTCTTCCATATTTTTTAACATTTTATAAATGTCAGCTTTTCTTGTTTTTTATGTGTTTCCTCTTATGTCTTTCATTTTATAATTGTAAAGATCTGAGACCTTATTAGAATGATATAAAGTTGTGGTATTATTTGATATTCCCAAAAATGTTTGGCTGTCCACGTGAAATTGTTTACTGACTATAGATGATTTTGAAAATTTATAAAACAGGGTAACAGTGTGCAGATCTAACTCAGAAGGCTGACTTTGGTGCAAAGTATGTTGCATACAGTTGTAAAACTTTACAAGATTTTGTATATTGGCCATTGTAATTCTCTTCTTTAATTCATTGTGAAAAGAAGTGGATTATTTCACATTGGGCAGCACGTAGCGTGTAAGCTTCTTTCGTGGTAGCTGTTTGATTTATGGAGTCATACTGAAGATAAATTGTAATGTGTATAAGCTCTGTCTCTTTGATTTGAGTGACTGAATTGCTTCATGGTAGGTCTCAGATGATCACACTGTACTGTTGAACTAGAAATAAGGCTTGTTCCTTAAAAGTACATAATTCTAGAAAATGATACAAAGTATTTTTGTTTCACTGTTTGCAGGGTGGGACAAGTTTCGTGATTAGAAACCAGGCTCGTTTTTCCAGAGAACTTTTGCCTATGTATTATAAACACAACAATATGGCCAGCTTTGTGAGGCAGCTAAACATGTGTAAGTGAAATTATATTTGTTGTCCTTAATTGCCCCACATTCTTGATTATATGTACATATATTTCCTGTTCATATAATCAGAGATGAAATATGCAATATAAAATGGTTTTCACATTCAATATTTATTTCAGCGTTTGATGATGAGATGTTTATTGTTAAGGCATGTTTAATATGACTTCAACCAAAAGTAGAACATTTAGTTTTGAATGACAGGTAGGGGTTACTGAAAATATTCTTAGTTATGAAGAATGCCATCTTCTGGGATGCAGCGCTTTGTAGATCTTGTGTGAACCGACATTTTGGAGTAATATATCACCTCCATATTCAGGGTAGAAAAATCCGCGAGGAAAGAATCAGCATGGGCAGGTGGCTGCACACAAGATCTACACGGCGCCACATCCCAGAAGATGGCATTTTTCATAGTCATGACCATGAAAACCTCAAATCTTACATATTCTTAGTTATATTTTACGCAAGGTAATGTAGAAAATATTTGATTTCTGAAGCATAATATATTTTTAGTAGCTGATTGTATTCTCAGGTAGTATTAATCACTCACATGTGTTACAAAGGAGTGCATTTTGCATTGTTGTGGTATAAGTCTGCATACTTATATCATGAATTTTATAATGCCGCCATGATGTAGAGATCAGTAGTTCGTTTTGAAATTGTTTCAGGTTGCAGCTGTTCTAATTATGCAGGCATATGTTTCTTCTTTGGGAAATGCATACATGAAATGTACCTAATGAGTGCTTTGTAACATGCTAGGCTGTTTTTCTCTGCCATTAGAATACAGAATTTGATTTCTTTTAGATGGTTTCCACAAAGTTATGTCAATTGAAGCTGGTGGGCTTAAAGTAGACAAGGATGAGATGGAGTTTGCTCATCAGTTTTTCCTAATGGAACATCCATATCTTCTGGAGCATATCAAGCGCAAGGTAAGAGGTTTGGATGTATTACAAGGATATGCTGTGTAAAAGTAAGAATTATTATTATTATTATTATTATTATTATTATTTCTTCCTTATTCCATTACATCTACAATAGGCAAAAGCCTTAGATACAGAATTGTGTCAATTTATCTTGCTAATACTCTTAAGCAGTTGTCAAGAAGACATAAAATAAGACAATGCATGTTTACATCATAATACAATTTCTCTCTAGCATAATACATTAAAATTTAAGATAAAAGTTTCCATCAAAGGTAACAGAATATTTTAAACATATATAACAAATCCAAGATATAAAAACATTACATTTATAAAAATACAAAATTACAATTCCATGATGACCATACATCACACGTCCCCAGTCCAATAAAACATATAATCAGGCCTCACACAGACAGCCCAAGCTGTCAGGACAACACACACAGGTGGCGGAAAAACCACTGTGAAACCCACAACTTGCCACTCCACACATATTGGCAAGCCATATCATCCAGACAGTTTATTTTATCTTGTCAATGCTATCAAGCAACTGTTAAAAAGACCTATTGTATATGACAAGTTTGTCACATCACATACAACTACTTTCTAGTACAGTACACTAAAATTGTCATTTAAAATAAAATTTTAAGATCAAACCTTCCGTCAGAGTAACAGAATATTTTAGTCATATAGGTTTAACATATACAACATATTTATGGATGTTCAACTGAAGTCTCACCATAGCCAGAATATAGTATTTTCACGATTTACTGACTAGATGCAGGGTTCAGATTGATAATTTAATTTATCGGATGCCAATTACTTTTCACTGCAGTTAGTTATTACAGTACTTCACAGTCTACAAATAAATAGAGTATATTTTGAGTCTTCCCAGTTAGCTGCATCTTCATATACTTGTTGATTGGTTACAGCCTCTAACAGTGGGGATTTTCCCAAATGTTTTTGTACTTGATGGCTACTGCACTGGGTCAGGTCAGTTTGGTTTGTACAAGTTGTTGCTGGTCCTCACCAGCACAGTCATTCTTGGTAACAAGTCCTGTGGGGATGACAGCCATATTTTACTTGGTCATGACTCTGTGAGTCGCTTGGTTCTCTTTATGTAGCATTGTATTGGACTGATTAGAAAACATCACCCCCAGCAGTTTCTTTACTGTTGTGTGCATATTTGTTGCTGTGGAAACATGTTTTAACAAACTGTTGCATAGCATTGGACACTTCATGATGCATCTCTGACCCCACAGTTGTGTCTTCTACGTGTAATGTTAAGTATAGCATTCCGTCTTTAGTCAGTCTCAATACCATGGTGTAGTTTTCTATTGGATGGAGTCGAGTGGCTACCTTTACCCCAGAGAAGGAACTTCTGATACCCATTTTATGTGGATGGGTGACGGTGGTGGGGGGTTGGGTAGGCCACAGACGTGGTGGTGAATTGAAAAATGGTAAAGCTTCTTCTGGGAATTGAACCTTAATCATTATGTTTCAAACTACAGGTTGTATGATAAGACAGTATCTTTTCAGATACTTGTAAGTTATTTGATTCTTACTCAGTTCATTGAAGCAAACTGCCAGTAAAGAGTACTGAAGGTTTCATGCCCCTGGTTTGCACATAACTTCTTCATTTGCAACATATTTCCTGAATTGAACTGGTATGTTTGCCAGTGCTGCTCACAGTATATTTACAAAAGTGGTATTCAGAATGGTGGTTAGCCTGTTTTCCAGTTCAGCTATGTTTCCAGGTTTTGTGGGATAACATTTTTCCTTTGCCGACCCTCACAGGAAGAAATCGCAGAATGTTCAACTGTACGGAGACCATCTATGAACACTTTGTCTTCTAGTCCACCTGCCAGGAAAATGTTAATGCCCCCATCTTGCACAGTGTGAAGAGATTTTAGTGTTACCACACTGAGAGATGACTGGACGTACTCATAATTTAACATTTCAAGCATTCATTCACTGTCTTGAAAGATGCTGGGTCAAATCAGTTTTCCATACTACAATGTCACATACCTGCTCAAATTCCCTTTTGCCTAATAATGCCATTTGTGCCGATTGACAGAACCACCAATGTGAAATACTGCCTTGTTATTCCACAGAATATTCTCGAGCGACTATGGCTAATTATACCGATCCAAAAAGGGTATGGTATGGAATGGAAGGCAAATGCATTTATTGTGTAGAAAAGAATATTGTATCTTACGAACTCTTGTTCTCATATACATTGATTGCACAAAAGAATCTTGGTGTAATTTATGTAATAACAGCTCATTATTTTATAGGTTACCATAATATTTTTCTGCTTAATTTCTGCCTATAATTTTAACAGTTATTATTTACATGGTCTGACAAAGTTTGCGAACTCATCATGGTAAAAGTGATGCATACCTCATTGCTGAATATCACTGTGGTCACCTTCAAAGTACTCCCCTTGGGAAGCTATGCACCGATACCAGCATCTAGTCCACCCTTCAAAACAATTTTGGAATTGGTTTTGTTGAATCTTCAGAGCTGCCACTGTGTTACTCCTGATGTCATCAGTGTCATCAAAATGTCTTCCTTTCAATATTTCCTTTATCTTCAGGAATAGAAAAAGGTCGCTGAGGACTAGAGCCGGTGAATAGGGAGGGTGTCCTAGCACAGTTATTTGTTTACTAGCTGAAAGCTCCCTCACTGACAATGTTGCGTGAGCAGGTCCATTGTTGTGATGCAAGATCCATGAGTTGTTGGCAAAAAGTTCGGGTTGTTTTCTGTCTAACTTTTTCATGCAGCCTTTCACTTCTTCCAAATAGTAAACTTGGTTGACCATACTGAGGTTTCTATCCACTGCTGCCACAGCAAGCACAATATGGCAAGTTTGCGAACTTTATTGTCAGACCTCATATGATCTGTCGTAGATACCTACAAGCAAGGTGGAGGAAGGACGCACAGGCACAAAACCTGAATTGATGAACAAGGTCTTGGCAGATGTGACAAGCATGAAGGGGCGACAGGATTCTTTAGACTCACAGCTTAGTACTATGAAACGGGAAAATGAAGTTCTGTGGCGTGAAGTTGCAATCCTCCGAGAGAAACACAGGAAGCAACAGCAGATTGTCAACAAGGTTAGTTATCATTAATGATTTTATATTGAATTTATTTACTTTGAACTTAATTGACTCAGTTTATTGAAAGTGGAAAGAAGTGAAATGAGGTTGTGATATGCCCTTTCATAAAAGTATAATTGTTTGTTTTTATTGTTTGAACCTATATGTACACTGTGAGATAATGTTCTCCAGTTCAGATATAAATGTCATAACTCTGCCATGCCTAAAGCAGCAGAGCTCAGTAAAGTCAACTGCCCTATGTCACATTTAGCGTACTAAAATGTGATGTGAAAGGCATTTAAAGTGATTCTATCATCAGAATGCAGTGGCTTTGAATTGTGCGGCAGAGGGTTAAATAAACTAGTAGCTGGTGATAATCCTATTTTGGGATGTTGCAGAGGGTGGAAGTGGGCTGTTTTGCCATTGTTTTAGAGGATCTAACTGCCTCAGTGTTCAGGGTGGAAGTATAAGCTGAGAGGACAAGTGGTACATGATATGTAGGGAGGAAAGAGAAGGGTGAGGGTTATGCAGAATAAAAGGGACTGTTTGACAAAGGGGCAAGCTGTCGAGAAGTACAGGAAGAAGCAAGGTATATGGAAGAGGTTATAATTGATTAAATAAATCACTACATGGATAAGCAGAACAAAGGATTGAGTAAGGGAGGGATGTACAGTTTATAGTTCCAGGAGGAGAATCGTGACGGTCTATTCACATTCAGTCCTCTTTATGTTTCTTGCTGGTGTGTTCTTTGATAGAACAGGTTTTTGAAGGCACACAAGTTCCCATTGGCTTGTGCATAGCCCTGGCTTTCATGTTCACTCTCTGTATATCATGTACTGTTTTCCAGCTCAACTTTCACTTCAGCCCTAAAGATGGAGCAGGTTTCTTCAAATCTTTAGCAACACAGCCCACTTCCAAATGGTGCGGTCACCCCAAAACAGGATCTGTTATTACCTTTGAATAACTGTGACAACCTAGAATCAGTGAAACCAGTAGCTAAAAATTTTCTTGTGCAATATGTATTGATTGCAACATTCACAAGAAAATGTAATTTCTTTCATATGTATGAGGGAGAGTCAGTAAATATGTCACAAATGGATATAAAATGTTAAAACATCATATTCAAACCTGGAAAAAACATTTATTTCTCGACATATCCTCCACCAACATTTATGACTTGTCCCATCTCTTTGCCAATGCGTTGAAAACCACAGCATAGAAGTCTTTTTGGCTGTTTTCTGAGTCACTTCTGCACCTCTCTTTCAGCTTCTTCATCACCAGCGAAACTTTTGCCATATTTCTCAACCCCATTGTGAACTGCTTTATGTGGCAAACACTTCCCACCATGAATAAGAAACATTTCTCTATGAATATCCTTTGCACTGAGTCCTTTTGCCCCCCCCCCAAAAAAAAACACACACACACAACAACAACAACAGAACGCTGCCCTTTGGTACAATCCTAAAGCACATTTGCCATTTTGGCTACTGAAACTAGCCTCTGAACATGTGCATGTGCATTTGCTACGTGGACTGTCATGAAGCTGGACTGTACAGCTACATTCTACTACACATAGCCTATTACGTCCATTTGTGATCTGTTTACTGACTCCCTCATAGTGGAAAACTTATACAGTTAAAACTTCACAGTATGAGAATTCTTCATAAATAGGTTTATAAGAACTTGATTATTCTATCAGGTTTATATTAATAACATAAGTTCATAAACACTGTTTAATTCATATTAAAAGTGAGTTTGTATATGTATGAAGTTTAATAGGGAGGATGGGATGGTATACATTGGATTTATCTGGCTCAGGATAGGGACCAGTGGAAGTCTCTTGTGAACATGGCAATGAACCTTAGGGTTCCATGAAATGCTGGAAAATTCTTTAGTAGCTGCAGATTTGGCTTCTCCCCAAGAAGGGCTCAGCTCCATAAGTAAGTAATGAAGTTTAATAGTTTTGCTTCATCCATTTGCCACATATGTTACAGAAATATCTGAAATAGCCCATTTCTTGGATATCTTGTAGTTTGTTATAACTTGAAGAAAAGTGCCAGTTTTGCTGAAAAGGTATGTATGTCACATTTGAAGCATCTTGAATCTGCCTGAAATTTCCTGTACAGCAATTTATCCATAAGTTATATACGGCATTATACCTATTGTTTTAATACTTACTTACAGAGCTGAGCCCTTCTTGAGTGGCCAAATCTGCAACTACTCAAGAATTTCGCAGCATTTTATGGAACCCAAAGGTTCATTGCCATGTTCACAAGAGCCTCCCACGGCCAGATCAATCCAATCCATACCATCCCATCATATCTAAGATCAATTTTAATATTGTCCACCCACCTACGCCTTGGTCTTCCCAGTGGATTCTTTCCTTCTGGCTTTCCCACCAATATCCTATATGCATTCCTTTTCTCCCCCATTCTTGGTACATGCCCTGCCCACCTCATCCTCCTTGGCTTGGTCATTCTAATTATGCTTGGAGAAGAGTACAAGTTATGAAGCTCCTCATTATGCAGTTTCTTCCAACCTCCTGTTACTTTATCTCTCTTCGGTCCAAATATTCTCAAATACCCTCAGTCTGTGTTCCTCCCTTAATGTCAGAGACCAAGTTTCATGCCCATGCAGAACCACAGGCAAAATTATCGTTTTGTATATTCTGATTTTTATGTTTTTTGGACAGCAGGCAAGAAGGCAAAAGGTTCTGGACTGAATTGTAGCAAGCATTACCCGAGTTCAATCTCCTCTTAATTTCCTCCTCAATCAGGTTTTGATTTGTTATTGTCATTCCCAAATATCTGAACTGTGCCACATTTTCAAAACATCTGTTTTCTGTCATTATGTCATTATTTTGCCCTGCATTTTGATGACGAGACAGCAACATATACTTAGTTTTCTCTGTGTTTACTTCTAGACCAACCTCCTTACTTGTGTCAGTTAAACTTTGTGTGTTTTTCTTCATGGTATCTATATTATCGCCCAGTAGGTTCACATAATTGGCATAGACCAACAGCTGATGTGTCCCATTTAATTTCAGTCCCACCTGGTTTTCCTGGANTACTTTATCTCTCTTCGGTCCAAATATTCTCAAATACCCTCAGTCTGTGTTCCTCCCTTAATGTCAGAGACCAAGTTTCATGCCCATGCAGAACCACAGGCAAAATTATCGTTTTGTATATTCTGATTTTTATGTTTTTTGGACAGCAGGCAAGAAGGCAAAAGGTTCTGGACTGAATTGTAGCAAGCATTACCCGAGTTCAATCTCCTCTTAATTTCCTCCTCAATCAGGTTTTGATTTGTTATTGTCATTCCCAAATATCTGAACTGTGCCACATTTTCAAAACATCTGTTTTCTGTCATTATGTCATTATTTTGCCCTGCATTTTGATGACGAGACAGCAACATATACTTAGTTTTCTCTGTGTTTACTTCTAGACCAACCTCCTTACTTGTGTCAGTTAAACTTTGTGTGTTTTTCTTCATGGTATCTATATTATCGCCCAGTAGGTTCACATAATTGGCATAGACCAACAGCTGATGTGTCCCATTTAATTTCAGTCCCACCTGGTTTTCCTGGACCTTCCTAATGGCATATTCTAAAGCAAAGTTAAAAAGGAGTGGCAATAAAGCATCTCCTTGTCTTAGATCATTCTGGATAGGAAATTTATCTGAAATGTTTACCTGTATGGACTTTATTATAAGTTTTGTTTAACTAGTTTCATTGGTATCCCAAACTCTTATCAAAATATTGTACAATACTTACCTCCTAACCGAATCATAGGCTTTCTTGAAGTATACAAATAACTGTTGTACTGTCTCATTGTACTCCTATTTTTTCTCCAATATCTGAGGAATGCAAAAGATCTGATCTGTAGTTGATCTGTTATGTCAAAACCCACGCACTGTATTAATAGAAAACTTATTAATTTTCCCTCTCTACATGTTTAACTGTATGCAGTCATCATCACATGAAACACAAACAGATGATTTGCTAAAACATATATAGACTGATTTTTTGTTATTAAAATGTAATTCTATATAAAGTGTAAAATAGATAAAATATACAATTTCTTTATTAAAACCGTCAGAACACAACAATATTAAGGTCAGTGCCTAGTTTGGCTCTGCTGCATGTTTCGGCTATTAATAGCCATCATCAGGCAAATACATGGCTAACATATATACACCACTGAACTGCAGTACTAATAAAATTGGATACAATAATATTAATTATATTAAAATACTTGGCATAAAAATACAATAAATTAGATTATATAAAACAAAAGTTATAATATAAAACAAGAATAAAATTCGAATGATGTTTTACATCATCGAGTCAGTGGTTGGTTTTTGTGATTTTGTTGTGTTCCCACGGACAAATTGGAGTATTCTGTATTTTGTATATATATAATAAATTGTTTTGAAGGCTCATGATGTAGATGTAGTAATATTAATGTTAATTATTTAGTCGGTGCCTCATCTTACACGCAAAGTATTATCCGTTCTGTAGGGAATATAAACAACAGGCAAAGCCTTCACACGACAGACTTCCTGTGGCTGTCACTGAAAACTTTCTCACTGTTATTTAAACACATAAACAATGAAATCTGTTCTGTATGGAATCTATATAACCTCCGCACCAACCGTGCACAGAAAACCCAGTTCTTTTGTTGTAGAAGTATGTTTATCGTGATGTTGCATAGCAGCGATCTTGGCATGGACTGCATAGAAAGCCAGTCATGTGATAGCCAACTCGCAAACCCATTAGCATGCTGACTGTTGCCGTGCAACTAAGTATAAACATTCATCCTATTGTTGAGTGTGCTAATGCAACTGAAGGTTGTTTACAGGTCATTGCATAGAAACGCTCTGGCCAGTCGTGTTACAATGTAAAGTATTTTTTTGTCTAAAAATTTTGTGACAATGTTTGAAATAACTTGTGTTAATATGTTTCTTTGAGAGAGAGAGAGAGAGAAAGAAAGAATGAAAGAGAGTATGCATATGTCTCTGGACAAACTGGCAAAATGATTTTGACACGTTAGTGCAGGTTTATTGCACATTCAATAACATTATGCCATCCCATTTCTTAGCAGTGTCTAGTGTTGTTTTATTTTTCAAAGTTATGTTCATCTTGAAGCGCAAGACAGTCTGATTAATGGCAAGGATATTTTATTTTTATAATCTGATCTCAAACGTTTCCAATTATCCTTTTGGAGAATTTTTGTTCTGTTTATGCAGTTTCACCCTCTTTAATCTTTGTTTTGGAATGCAACTGGTTTAAATTGAGGAGTACCTGTATAAGATTTGTTTCTGAGTATTTATAGAATTTATTTTTCTTCTAGCTAATACAATTCCTGGTGACGATGGTGCAGTCCTCAAGGAATGGAGGAATTGGTATCAAAAGACGTTACCCATTAATGCTGAACGATACTTCACACCGTCCCAGCAAAATATCCCAACTTAGTGAAGAGCTTTGTAATCTCAATTCTGCCCCTGTAAGTGTATTTCAGCAAGTTGTCTTAAGAGAACTGAGCTGACTGGAGAGAATAGCAGATTATGTAGTGAGGAACTTGATATGATTATGGACCTCTGATATGCATTTCTGCGTAGTTTGGTAGATGGATACCATTGTTACTGACAAACTTGCTGCTATCATCAGAGGAGGATGAATGTAGCAGGATCCTCTGAAATATTGGTATATATGATATTTTGGTATAATTGTGAAGAACTGTTTGGTTACATGGTGTGTGATGGTCATTATGTGGTGACTTATGTATTTTGGAAGTAACATTTAGAGATTTCATGATTAAAATCATTCACATCCTTTTTGCTTGACTGAAGCAACAGCAATAGTATATGATACTTTTATAGACCATCACAACCCACCAGTTGAGGAATGTTACATTATTTGAAATGTTAAATAATTTTTGCAAGGTTGGAACTCTTAGAGTAATATGTTTTGCATTGAGTTTAAATTTACTACTTGCACAGTGGGTCTGAATTTCAGGCAACTCTCTCACCAGCTGGACCAGTGATTCATGAGCTAGATACAGTGGAACAAATTGAAGACTGTGAAGCAAACCCAGAGAAAACTTCTGAAAAGGAGACATTTCTTCCCTCAGAGTAGGTGTCATTGTGCACAGATTTATTTTTTAAGTCTCAGTAAGTGTAGTATCAGTTTCAAACCTTTACACCCGCACAAAACATATGATCTGATTATCAACGGTTCCTAGCATCAGTGAAACTTGTGAGGCCCATGACCATTTCATTAAGAGTTTTGTTAAGGCACATTCGTTTATAGTGTCTCTTCCAATTAATTGAATCATTGAAAGCCATAATTGTAAAACAGATTTCATCAAATTAATATTTATTTGATTCTTGTTTCAGTTTTTGCAATGTTGTGATTAGTGATGATGGCCGTCAAAACTCAACTGCCCACTTAAAACCCTATGAACCACCTCCAGGCAGTCCTGAGTCTATTACAAATAACCCGAACACCGAAGTATTTTTTGAGCTGGTAGACGAATGCCCACTGAGTCCAAGTTTGTTGTTAACTGCTTCACCAATGGATGTTACTCCAGCTATTGAGTCACCAAAATTGCCCAAGGGTAAGGGTAGGGCAAGGGCAAGCAGTGCTAAGAAAAGAAGGTTGAGAAGAACTAATTCAAATCCCAAAACATCTGTTAATGCTGCTTCAGCCACTCCCAGCACATTTACCAAAGCGTTGCCTACTGTAGCTCAAGAGGGGTGAGTAATTATTGTCAGTAAATTTTAGAATATTATGTTTACTATGTTGCATTTTCCATTGATACTATAACACATTCAAAGCCATCTGGAAATTTATCAGACTACCCATGCAGGTCAGTCATTCTGCCAAAGAGACAACAGTTTTTCAATTGTATGAAGGTTATTGGGAAAGTAAAGATACAAAGTCCAGAAAATGTTTGTAAAGTATTTTTTTTATTCACTTGTAGCACTTTTACAACACACCTTTATTTACTTTTCAACATTGTCACCATGGATTGCAATGCACTTAGTGATTGATTTATTTCAACTGTCTTCCAGTGCGTACACTCATCTATCTCCTCCTCTCACTCGCACTACATGTTTCGGCACAAAAGTGCCATCTTCAGGTGCTTATTCGATTTACGCTAAACTAGTTCATTGCATGCCTTGTCGTCTTCATATTAAAATAACTAAAATATATATTTATCATATATATTGATAAATGTTAAATGTTAAAAATATTAAAATTGTTCAGGATTTTTCATCCCTACGTCGTATCTCACTACGCGAGTCACACCTATCCTCTTCTGTTGGAGCACTCTTTCACTATCGTGTATGTATCTGTAACGTGAATTTGTTATTCATTAATACCGCGTTCCGTATTTTATTTATTACTTGTGGTAATAGGCACTTAGTGAGCCTAGGAACAAGATTTTTATTTCAGTGTCGTAGAAATTTCCTGCCTACTCTCTTAGCTATGTTATCACCTCATCATCATCTGAAAAAGTCTTTCCAACCAGAGTTTCTGTCAATTTAGAAAACAAATGATGGTCTCTTGGTGCAAGGTCTGGGCTGTGTGGTGAATGGGCCAGCACTTCCCACTTGAAGGACTGCAACAACCCCGTAGCCCAAGCAGTGTGCAGATGGGCGTTATCGTGTAGTAAGCAGACTCCTCACATCAGCATTCCTCTCTGCTTGTTTTGAATAGCCTGTCGCAGTTTCTTCAGTGTCTCACAATAAGCAGCAGCATTGATGGTGGCTCCCTGAGGCAAAAAATTGATGAGAAGTGGCCCCTTCCAGTCCCAGAAGATGGTTGCCATGTTTTTTGGTTTGATGGTGAGATTTTGAATTTGTTCGCTGTTAATGAGTGTGTGTGGGGCCATTGCATTGATTGTCACTTATTCTCAGGTGTGAGATGAGATACGCAAGTTTCATCTTCCATCACAGTATGGTCCAGAAAGTAATCACCTTGATCCTCATAACGCGAGGAATTCCTTGCGCCACAGCCACTCAATTTTTCTTGTGATCGTCTGTCAACATTTTTGGCACCCAGTGCACACACAATTTCTGATAACCTGATCTTTTTGTAACAGTTTCATGAAGAACAGTTCTTGACACTTCTGGATGTTGTTGATGAAGTTCATTGATGGTTTAATGTCTCTCGCGGATGGACTTCCATTCCTTATTTTATCATGAACATCACTTCTTCCCACTTCAAAGTCATGTCACCATTTTACCGCATTTTGTCTGTTCATAACATCTTCACCATAAACAGAAACAAGTTAGTGATGAATTTCAGCAGCAGTTTCTCTTCGTGCATGAAAAACTCAAATTACTGCACGAACCTCACATTTGGCAGGATTTTGAATCAACACAGCCTTTTTAAACTCACTGCTAGGACAATGTTACCGTGAGTGTGGCCAGTGAACTGTGCCTTGTCATAAGGTTCCTGTCTCACGTAGTAGCACTGCCATTTCTGGGGAAAAAAGAAATTCCTTACATTTTTATAGGACCTGTATCTTTATTTTCTGAATGTCCCTCATGCTTTTAAACATATCTTGAATTACAAATATTTAGTCCTTTATATATCTCTCATTTTGTGTGTGCTTTTTTTTGGCACCTTCTACCATGTGAAGCCTATAGTACGAGGGGTGTTCAAGTTCTAAGGTCTCCGATTTTTTTTCTCAGGACTGGGAGCAGATAGACGCATGCGGTTTAGTTTAAAATACTTGTGCACTCTTTGTGAATGTGTGACAGAGATGGCAGCACTCTACGGCACACAGAACTCTAGTGGTAGCAGCAAGAGTGAGGAGTGTTTTTGATACTTAAAATGGCGACGTTTTCGTTACAAGAACAGCGAGTAATCATTCGTTTTCTCCACTTGCGTGGTGCGACACCCATTGAAATTCATCGTCAGTTGAGTGAGACGTGTGGTGATGGTGTCATGAATGTGAAAAATGTGCGCTCGTGGGTGCGACAGTTCAAAGAAGGCCAAACGTCGTGTGACAACGAACCAAAACAATCTCGGCCTCGCACCAGCCGGTCTGACAACATGGTCAAGCGAGTTGAGAAAGTTGTTTTGGAGGATCGCCGATTGAGTGTGGAAAACATCACCTCCAAAGTCGGCATTTCCGTGGGATCTGCACAAAATCCTGCATGAAGACCTGCGAATGCGGAAAGTGTCCTCCAGGTGGGTTCCACGAATTTTGGCGGATGACCACAAGGCTGCACGCATGGCAATGACGAAGGCATGAATGGGACTTTCTTTTCATCAACTGTGACAATGGATGAGACATGGATGCCGTTTTTCAATCCGCTATTATATCAGCAATTTTCCAGTGGTCAAAACAGACTCCTACAGAAGCGTTCGCAGTGTCTATGGAATCATGGCGTCGACGTTGTGAAAAATGTGTACGGCTGCAGGGAGATTACGTTGAAAAGTGACAGAAGTTTCAAATTTTTTGTATGATTATTGTGTGAGAAAAAAAATCGGAGACCATAGAACTTGAACGCACAATGTACAAGAACCCTCATATGCAGTTCTTCACTACAGACATTTAATAGGGCAAAAGTTACATTGGAAATTTGGAAATTTTTAACTCTGGTGATGAATTTGTTGATCTACATTTCCTTCAAGAATCACTTTCCAAATAAAGTATTTTGGATAATGTAAGGTTTGTGTGATGTGTTAGTTTTGTATTGTGTGTTCTTCAGTGTGCTTGGGAAGACACATATACAAATTATCTGTCTCCTGTACATTTTCTGTGATTCTCAGCATATGCACTTGAAATGTTGATGTTTTTTGTCTTGAAATGAGAAGGTTTATACACTGATTATGGCAACAGCTTTTGTCATTAATTTTTAACCTGAAATGGCTTATTTGTATTAACAGTGCATATAAATATTTTAAGCTTAATTTTGTTATGTTATAGAGCTGATCTTCTAGACATGGTTCTGCCTACAACAGTTGATCTTGATACAAATATAAATAATGAATTGGTAACTGATGTTGAAGTTAGCGAGGCTTTATTGAATCCTGATTCTTTGGAATGTGCTACAAATGCAGCAATATCAGCCATCAGTAAAATGGCAAGCAAAAACAAGGCCTTGAAACCTTCAGAGTCCTTAGGCAGCAGAAGTATTTCTAAATCTTCACTAGATGGAATTTTGCCAGCATCAGATGTCACAAGTAAAAAACACACTAGTACAGATCTCTCTGAAAGTGCCATGTCAGATGGGGATGCCAGTAATATACTTGACACTAGTGACTTGATAAGATTTAAGCAGGCACCATCAACTTCAAGTGACAAGATTGGATCTCCATGTAACATGATCCTAGCCTGCACTGGAAATAATTCTGAAGAAAAGCGTTTCGACAGGTATGTCATTTTGCAATTTTTTTGTAATAATACTTTTTGGACTGTTTTTTACAATTGCAAATGCTGTTACAGCTCTACAGTAGGGGTCATAAAATAAGTTGAAGTATGATAATGATGAGGTAGGTGAAAAGATAACATGAAAGTCCATGTTTAATTAAGCATTTCATTTTTTATGATTCCATGTATAATTAAGCACAAAGATGATTTATCTTGATTTTAATTTTTATGTAGGAGTGAACTGGATTCACATGTGGACTCTGTGCAAAATGACCTGGACAGCCTAAGAGAACTTCTTAAAGGAGAGGGATACAGTTTGGATGCCAACACTTTGTTGGGGGTATGTCCTGCTATACCTGCCTTCGAGCAAGACTTCTTTAAGGTAGATTTATTTCATTCTCATGCCAGTCATATGTGATGGTGTTATTCTGGTACTGAGCATTTTAATATAGCAGATATAATGGTCAGCAGAATTTGAGGTTCACAAGAGGCCTGTCATTTGGGATATAGTGCTGATGTTTTCGAGCAACATGCCACCTCCATCTTTGCAGTCATGCATGAAAACAGCCATGCTTATTACCTGTTTGATGCTGGTCTCTAGCTTGGCTTAGTCTTCAACCCTGAAGATGGAGGTAATGTTCATCTGAAACACTGGGTGATTTTCAGTATACTATGTGGCATTATATCACAGAAGATAGGACTTTTCAAGACGTCTCAAGGTTATCAGAAACATTGGCCATTATTCCAGAACAGCATGCTAGTAATATTCACCAATAGTGTTTGTACTATGTGCCATGTAACTTGATGAATGTCAGTGTGCTGAATGGCCAGGCCTAAATACCTAGTAGTGGCTGTGGGAATTTTTGCCACTAATTCCAGATTTGCTCTGGGACCCACACACCCTCCTATTTGGCAAGTACCAGTAATTTATTTTGCTGTAGGATGAAGATGACTGGCATGTGAAGCTCACTACTTGCCTGTGTGTAATGCTAAGGTTAGTGTATGCACCCCCCTCCTTCCCCCCAGTTTGAAAGAAGTAGAGAAAGTGCAGGTGAAATTCATTTCAGTAGAAATTGTCTCACTGATACTCTGGTTTGGAGGCATTCATTGGGCTACAGCTAATGAATGCTATGAACATATTTATGCCTAATTCCAGTATGATGACTTTGATACCATTTTGCCATGTTCATTCATTCATTCATTCATTTATTTGCATTCTGTTAATCCATACAAGGTCAAACCAACCTATGGGATATAGAACCTGTCAAGATACAAATATAATATAAACATAAAATAATGATATATACATACATTCATAATGAGCACAATAAGGACATAAAGTAAAACACAGTATTGCATAACAGCAGTGTCACAAAACACATTTTGATGAAAGACACAAAGCAAAACACAGTATTGCACAACAGTGTCACAAAACACAGTTTGAACAAATACACAAGATAATAGTGAAGACAATGAAACATGAATGAATTGAACTTAACCTTTAAACGACTAAAGACACCGTATGTCGTCGCAGATATAAAGGCAGCGGTACGAATGACGCCATGTGGTGTCGCACAGTCCGCGTGTGCGGACGTTATTTTAAAATACATGTTTAAGGTAGAAAATAATGTCCTACTTATATAATTTTTGGCCACCATCTGCATGGAGTGTCTGTCTTCCCACCTGCGTCATCTGCTGGAATGTTGCCTTCGTGTGGAATTCTAAAAAAAATCCGGAAGTGCCGAGTCCGATTTCGCACTTCACGCACTTTCTCCTGACGATTTTTCGTTTCCCACGCGAAAAGAACACACGACACCTCAATTGCGAAGTAGAGGAATTCGGCCAGTGATGTGGTTTGGCCTTCTATAATCGAGATATCTCC
>NW_019739942.1:289964-294250 GCF_002891405.2 Cryptotermes secundus
AATATCTTTAGATAGCATTTTAATATTTAATGGTAAGTGGTTATAAATCTTACTTCCAGAAAAGAGTACTCCTTTCTGTACAGATGATAGATTTGTAGAAGGCAAGTGTAAATTGTGGTTGTAACGAGTATTAATATCATGAATATCAGAATTAGATATAAAGCAACTTCTGTTCTTGATGACAAAGACAAGTAGTGAGAATATGTATTGAGACTGAAGTGGCAATATTTGTAATTTTTTAAATAATTCACGGCATGAGTCGTATCTACCTGAACTAGTAATAACTCTTATTATTCTTTTTTGAATTTTAAAAATACTGTCACTGAGATAAGAATTACCCCAGAAGATAATACCGTAAGACAGAATAGAGTGTGCATAGGAATAATAGATAGACTTCATTAAGTCTGAAGACATAAATGGTTTTATTGCCCTTATTGCATAACAAGCCTTATTTAGTCTTGATGACAGTTCAGTGATATGATCCTTCCATGACATTGTACTATCAATGTTTAATCCCAGGAATTTAGTACAATTAATATTGGTAATCACTGAGTTAGAAGATATTATTTATATATGTTATGCTGTGTGTAGAAGTTATTTTGATGGATGAATTTGAGCTGGGATAATTTAATCATTAAAGTAACATTCTAAGGGATGGTTGACTGGAACAGGGATTTCTGTTTTTGCCAGTATATTCAGGCTGACTTTGGGGCTGACCCAGCCTCTAACTAATGGCTAGTGTGTATAAAGTGGCCAAAGCATGAATCTGGTATGGTGTCTTAGAATGTAAGGAGTTTCACCTTTTAAGTCATCATGGTGGTCCCTAGGCACAGGGTCAAACTTTACATTTACCTAAATGAATTCTGACTTGACAGCTAGCCTCCATAGGCCCCCGTAAACAAAGTCCTACATTTCATTCGAAGTGTAGGATTAATAAAGGGTTAATCCAAAGGGGAAGCACAATAGACCATTGAAGGTCACAGTGCTAGGGCCAGTTTTATGGCTCACCCCTCATACTCCTACTCATAGCCTCCATAGGCCTTGTGGTAGCTGTTATAGGAATTGCTGTGGTGAATTGTATATATTGATTATGAAACGATTTTACTTAGCTGTTTGGTGAAGATCCATTTCCTGCAACAACATTTGAGAACCTGGTTGAAGAGCGGGATAATCAAAGCACTACTGGTAAGCAAACTGACTATGTGAGAAGATATCATATCTGTGCAGTTTTAAGACCGGTGCATGTGGGGCTTACTGCTTCTTATGATAGAGAAAAAGCTCGTATGTTGTATACCAGGTCATACTTTTTTTGCTCATAAGATTTCTGAATCACAATGCAAATAATGACTTCATTTTTTATGAAATGACTTTGCTTTCTAAGTTGACACTGAAATTTGTTTGCATTACTTCCTCCTCCTCCTCCTCCTCCTCCTCCATAAAAATTAGAATTAATAAATACATGGTGCAATCCAAAAGTTCCCGAAATATATTAATAAAAACTATTACATCTTACCTAGATCTTATTCTGCACCATCACCTTCAAAGTAGTCCCCCTGGGAGCACATACACTGATCCCAGAATTTCTGCCACTTTTCAAATGCATCCTGGAAGTCTTTCTTTGTTAGGGTGTTTAGTACCATCTGCGTTTCCTCTTGAATTTCCTCAACTGTATCAAATCTTCGCCCCATCAACTTGATTTTCATCTTGGGGAAGAGAAAGAAGTCGCATGGAGCTAAGTCTGGCGAGTATGGTGGGTGGGGAACAACTGCCATCTTGTTTTTAGCCAAAAATTCCTGCACAATGTAAGCCATATGTGGTCATGCGTTGTCATGGTGGCGTGCCCAGTTGTTCATGTGCCACCTCTCTGGACGTTTTCTCCTCATGTTCTCCCACAAACGCCTTAGAACATCGCGATAGAACTCTTTATTGACTGCCCGACCAGGAGGGACGAACTCCTTATGAACAATCCCGTCAATATCAGAAAAACAGATCAACATGGACTTCATGTTGCTCTTGACTTGTTGAGCTTTTTTTTTTGGCCTAGGTGAAGAAGGGCTCTTCCATTGCGACGATTGCTGCTTGCTTTCAGGGTCGTAGCCATAAACCCAACTTTCGTCACCAGTGACAACCTTTGAATGAAAGTTTGGATCCTCTTGAAGCTGTTGCTGAAGTTCCCTGCAGACTTCCAAGCAATGCTGCTTGTGTTCATTTTGCAGTAGTCATGGCACAAACTTCGCCACAATCCTCCTCATGTTCAGTTCCTCTGACAAAATTTGTTGACTTGTACCATAACTTAGTTCCAAGGTGTTACAGAGGTCTTGGATGATCAGTCTACGATCTTGCAGAATCAGATCCTTAACTTTTGTGACATTTTCTGGTGTTTTGCCCGTTGACGGCTGTCCCGAACGATTGTCATCATCAGTCAGTGTTCGGCCATTTTAAAACGTTTATACCAGTTGTAAGTTTGTGTCTGGCCTAAACTGTTTTCACCAAAAGCTTGCTTCAACATTTGGTGCGTTTCTGCAGCGGTTTTCCCAAGTTTGAAACAAAAGTTTATACAGACACGCTGCTCTCTCAGGTCAGCCATCGCAAAACCGCAAACTCACGGAAACACAACAATGGGAATATGTTCACCAACAATAAACCCAGCCACTCAACTTGATGCTGCTTGCCACACTGATTCAAGAAGGATGTGTGAGGAGACACCTAGCGGTATTTCGATGTACTCATAACCATTCATGTGCAAAATTCAAATTTCGGAAACTCTTGGATTGCCCCACGTATCTCTGATCTGTGGATATTACTTTGGTTTTAAGGAATCTGTTTATGCATGCCCACAGGTTTATATTTTATATAAGTGGGTTTAGGGGACATGCAAGAATATTTATCCTAAATCTGTACAGCCATGAAAAGGTCAGAATCTCATAAATGAATTTGAAATACTGCCATTAAATTATTATTTCTATGCTCTATATCAGAACAGTTCAGAGAGAGTCAGTAGTACCTCCTCTGTCCAGTTTGTTGAGCAGAATAAACTTGGCCTAGGTGTTTCTAATGTATTCTTCAATTCTTATGGCCATGTTACAGTAATATTACAGATGATCCTTTTCATAGCTGCAACAGGTCATTTTGGTATTTACAGTGATGTGTATAGGAATATGTTATCTAGTTTCTGTAGAGAATGTGTTAACCTTCATGACCCATCTTAACAGTATGCTCCTAAAATTGGTTGCTTTAGGAATTTATACATGGAAACTTCTGTTTCTGTTTCCAGTGAGTTTTCCTTGTCTTCACTGTCCAAAACAATTTATTTTGTGCTTTCAACATTTTATTGATAACCACTCATTGCTGTCTAGTTACAAGCTGAGGATAAGAATACATGGAGCTCTACTTCCACCCCCTCATATTGTCTCCATGGCATAATGCTTAGTTAATTAAGCACAGAGAAAACTTTCCTTGACTGTTATTTGGTATGTCAGCAGAAAGTTATACTTTGCTCCGGGGTGCTTTGACACTTAGTACAGAATAGATTAATGTTTTGCAGTCCGTAGTGATATATGAGAGCGAGTAGCAGTGATAGTACAAACCACAAACAAGCAAAGAATTCACTGTGTTACATAGTTATACACCTAAAACTTCTGTAACATACTACCATTTGTTTATAGGATCAATACTTTGTAGAGGTTTTAACTATACAAAACCAGTGAACCACTTCATAATTTGTGAACACTTGATTATAGAGTACTTTGGTCCTTTAAATGTTGAATTGTGGGAACATTTTGGGCTAATGATACCAGTAATTATGAAACTTGAATTTGCTTGTTGTCCCATTGTCATATCTAAGTGGACATTACAGATTTCCTCTATTTGACATTGCATCTAGCTAGCTGTCAGAGTATATATTTTTTGTCATTTTTGTCATTATTATTACTATTATATATAATAAATATATATAATTATATACTGAGCTACGATTATAAACTTTGTCAATTGTCAATAGCCCGGACCTATTCTATAAAAGCCCTTTATTGATGCTAAGTATGTTTCCATGACCGGGTCAATTACATTTTCTCTCATTGTGTTAAACTGTTGGGTCTAGTTCATAACATTACTTTCAGTTTCTCACCTTAGACTATACTCAGATTGTACACTGCATTAGTTAGATCTAAGCTTGAATATGCGTCCAAGACTATACTCAGATTGTACACTGCATTAGTTAGATCTAAGCTTGAATATGCGTCCATAGTCTGGAATTCGATTACGTCAACTGATGCCAACAAGCTGAA
>NW_019739942.1:295406-380992 GCF_002891405.2 Cryptotermes secundus
ATTATTATTATTATTATTATTATTATTATTATTATTATTATTTGTTTTGTTTGTTTGTTTAAATATATGCAGTAATTTGTTTTCTTCCAGTATTTACCTTTAATTATTCTTTGACTTTATGTTTTGTTTGTCCAGTATGTAACTACTTCTATCTACACTGTGCTGAGTTTGTAATTGGCCTTGTGGCTGTTGGCTCAGCACATAAATAATAAATATTTGAATTATTATTATTCTCTTACTTCGAATAAAAGTACAGATTGCTCCCTATCATTGTCTGCCAGCGTTTCCCTCATAATTACTTTTATTGTGAACAATCAAGTGTTTCATGGGCCATATTTATGTTTAAACTCCGCTTTGAAGTATGACAAAAATTGCATTTAGCTTTTGCAAAAACTAAGGCATAAAATTGTGGAAAATGTGGAATTACAGTCATATTGAGCATATTTTATAATACGGAATTACATCAACGGCGATAGCTGTGCTAGATTCTGAGTTGAAATATATATTTCAGCACATCTTCCCTCTGAAAATCTTGCTGTTTATAAATATTCAATGTCTTATGGAATGCTGTACGTGTATTCTCTCTTACTGGCTGATTCACTGCTTTCAGGTGGTGAACTGGCAACATACTCAACAAATCTCTTAGACATGGTGGACATGTTTGAGGGCCATGAGGTAGATGAATGGCGTTCACCATCTACTCCAGAATCGAACAGTGCTGTGGATATTAGTTTAAGTGAATTGAACACTCCCCAGATGACAGTTCAGAGTCCCAGTGCTAAACAAATAAAGTAAATATTCTGTATAATGTATTTGATTTCAAACATTATGTAAAATTATTCACATAATCTTTAATATTGTTACGGATCTGAGGTGTGGAATAAAATACATTCTCTTGATTTTGTGTAAATAGGAATATAATGGTAAAACAAAAAGCTTGTTATCCAAAACGAGCAGACTGATGTGTATGATAAAAATAACTGCTTCGTTTATGTGCTTTGGATGTATGAACATTTGTGTGTATATATGATATATGTTTCTGTAAGTACTATAATTCTGAACACAGTAGTTAGGTAAGTTAGATGTACATGGTGTGCACAACACAGAAATGAATGTTTACTGATTTGACATTAGAACAATGAAGTCCATTGCTGGTCTTCATGTGTGTGTGTGTGTGTATATAGTATATATGTATATTAATAGTTTCTTGAGTCAGAAGTAGTATGACAATGCTTTAGTTCAGCAGTTTGGTATGTTCATAAACTAAACTAATGGTTCCAAAGCTTTCCTTTTTGGCAGTGTGAGTACAGTAGTGAATCGAAGTTAGCATTATAAGCAGGAATATGTGAAAGCTCTTTCTTCAGTGCTTCTTCACAAGACTTTATTGATTTTTTTTCTTCAGAATATGCACATTTCACAGAAGTAAATGCTATATTTCATATTTTGTGTTGGTGCACTGGTGTAAAAGCTAGTTTCTTCAGCACCCATTGCAATATTTGTTACTAACACTATCCGTATGTGGTCAATTTTGAAGGTAATGACAGTACAGGGTTTCGATACTGACATATTTTGCATTTTATAAAATTAATTTCCAGTTTTGTGTTTATTTTCTTTGGATCATGGTTGAGTGGCTTGACATCTAGTCGCAAATATACCAAAAATATTTTCCACCACACGATGGCTGCAGGAGAGCCTGTAGTTAAATATTGGTTGAATGTATGAAGTTGTGTTTATGGTACAGTTTCATTAAATTGATATGCAATTCAAATCTTTCATGACCTTTGAAAGTATAGGGATTTTCTTTTTTGCATTTTCGGGACACATCAGCTGTTGGTCTATGCCGACGATGTGAATCTACTGGTGATAATGTAGATACCATGAAGAAAAACACAAACTTTAATTGACGCAAGTAAAGAGGTTGGTCTAGAAGTAAACACAGAGAAAACTAAGTATATGTTACTGTCTTGTCACCAATATGCAGGGCAAAATCATGACATAAAGATAGGAAACAGATGTTTTGAAAATGTGGCACAGTTCAGATATTTCAATTCAGTTCGTTTATTTACGTGCAAACTTAACAGCACAGAGACCAATTACAAAGCTAGCATGAATAGAGAAATACACAAAAATAATTAAAAAAAGAAAATACAAAAATGATAGTCTATATTAATTACACATTTAGCATGAATAAAGATACAGAAGCAAACATACACAGACAAAGCCACAATGTGAGAATTTGAGTTTCAAATAGAGCAGCATACAATAATTCAATTCAATTCAATTCTTTATTATTAATGTGCCGAGTCAACAGCCGCAAGGCCAATTACAGACTCAGCACAGTGTAGATGACTGAATTACATTACATACAAACTTATTAAAAGTCAAATACAAATTACAGTTAAGTAATTGGAAGAAATAATAATGAGTAAAAGTAAACAAACAAATAAGTGATAATTATAACAGTAATAATAATTCCATTATCATTAAACTATAATAATAATAACAATGAAATTAATAAAATTAATGATAATAATAATAGTTAAATTGGTTCAGTATAAGATATGTTTCATCAACAGAGGTTTTGGTCCAAAGATGTCAGCGTCTCTACAAACAATATTAGCAGCAGAAGCGCATCTAGCAGAGGGGCAAATTTTACTAAGAGAACAGACATTGAACATAGGAAAGTCTGGGATATATTGAACAGGGACCCGAAGGCCAACAATTTCCAAAGCCGAAGGGCAAAGAACAGAACCACGATAAACTTGAATAAGAGAGAGCACATCAAGACGATATCTCCTCTTTTGCAAGGTGTGCAATTTCAATTGTTCTAAAGCAAAATTGTAACAGTAATCTACTTGAGGACAAAAACGTTTAAAACAGAGACCTGTAAATTTCTGCTGAATGCGTTCTAGTTTGTTTGCATCAGTTGATGTAATGGAATTCCAAACTACTGAAGCGTATTCAGCCTTGGATCTAACTAAAGTAAAGTATAAAATGAACATGCATCCAAGGGTTGAATAGTTAAAGGTGATACTACGAATTATACCTAGCATCTTAATACACTGTAAAAATATAAAATTAACATGATCATGAAAATGAAGTTTAGAATCAAGGTATACGCCCAGGTTTTTGACTGAATATGTTCGAGTTATAGTGAAATGAAGAAGTTTGTATTTGTATATCAAATAGTTAGTTTTCCTAGAGAACGTTATAACTTTGGTTTTGTCAGCGTTGAGTTTCATATAGTTCGCTGCACACCAGCTACGTATACAGTCAACGTCATATTGCAGAAGATTACAATCTTCAGGGGAGCTAATAGCACGGTAAAGTTTAATGTTGTCTGCAAAGAGTAGGTACCTGGAATGCTTAATTGAATCGCATAAGTCATTTATATAGACATTGAAAAGCAGAGGCCCAAGAACAGATCGTTGTTGAACACCGGACAGTACTTCAAAGGGCAATGAAATAGTTTCACCAATACGGACCCGCAATTGTCTGTTGGTTAGGTAACTGTGTATCCAGTTTACGTAACCATCAGAAAATCCAAGGGCACTCAGTTTGTGAAGAAGCAAGGAGTGGGGAATGAGGTCGAAAGCAGAAGTTAAGTTAAAGTAAATGGCATCCACTTGACATTGAGAGCCAACTAGGGGAGTAATAAAATCAAGATACGTTACTAGATTGGTGGTGGTGGATTTACATTTTGTGAAACCATGCTGGCAGGGATTTAATTTCAACTTGAGGTCATGTGAAACATGGTCATGGATAACATATTCAAATAATTTCGAAAAATTGTTAAGAATCGAAATAGGTCTGTAGTTGTTGATTAAGGCACTATTGCCTTTCTTAAAGATAGGAACAACTGCCGCTTGCTTCCATAATGCAGGAAAACATTGTTGAGAGAGACTAAGATTGAAAATATGCTTCAAGACAGGTGCTAGTATATCAGAAGAACCCTTAATGACAAATGCAGGGATGTTATCAAGACCGACAGATTTGGATGGTTTCAGACATGCAATGGCTTTAAAAATGTCTGAATCAGAAATAGGTGATAAAGATAGAGATCTCCGTGATGTGATGAAAGGGAGGGGAAGACCCCTGGAGATGAACTATTATATATTGACTGAAAGTGCTGTTGGCAACTTCATAGTGGTCTACCAAATGAGTACCATCAACTCTAAGTTGAATAGAGGTGGAGCTTTTTTTCCTAGAGGACACCACGTATTTCCAAAATTGCTTGGGTTGTGTCTTAAGTTTCGCATTAATAGACTCCAATCATCTGAGTCTGTTGATCTTTATTGTAGCTTTTACTAGTTTAGGATAGAAGGAAAAAGTATCATATAGGCTGGTGGATTTATGCTTCTTAAAGCGCCTGTAAAAGTAGTTCTTTTTCCTGATGTAGTTTCGTAAAGAACTGGAAAACCAATGTGGTAATTTAGACTTTGTGATGAAACCACGGGGGATTGCTTTGCTCCATAGCATCTTGGACAGCCGCACTGAGTCTGGCGGCAGCAGCGTCTACAGAAGTGGTGTCATGTACACATGACCAGTCATAATTTGAGAGAATATTTATATAATAAGGTATAATCACCAGCTGTATATTTATGATATGAATACTCACAATTTTGAGTAGGATTAACAAGAGGCAGACTAATGCCAATAACCACAGGAGGGTGATAACTGATAAGTATCGGGCTCTATTATTCCTGAGTCAGGAAAGGTAATATTATAGTCATTAAAGTTTTTGAAAACCAAATCAAGCAAATTGCTGCTGCCAACAGAATCGATGCACTGTTGCAGGTTAAGTAGACATGTGGAGGTGTAGATCGCATCACCTCTGAGTTTAGAGTAATAATGGCAGTCAGGAACGGCCAGACCATGATTCCAGTCAAAACCAGGAGTGTTGAAATCCCCAACCATGACAATTTGAAAGTTTTTGGTATCCAGCCTATCTTCTGAAGAGCAAAAATAATTGGCAGTGACTTCACGTTTGGTATCGGGGAAAATAATGGTTTCCAACGAGCAAATTTTGATTGTCCAGAGTGGGAATTTCAACCCAGACACATTTGTTATAGGATTCTAAGTCATACCTATGTTTAAAAGAGCGAATTCTAGAAGAGAGGGCGGTAAGAACTCCACCACCATGGGTCTTATTGGCAGACACCCGATAGGAGTGTAAACCCGTGTAACTGTCAGGAAATAGATTATGATCTAAACACAAATCATTAAGCCACATCTCAGTCAAACAGAGGACATTGTAATTGGTAGAACAGACATTACTGTAAAGTTCGAACTGCTTGGTCCGAAGGCCCCCGACATTTTGATAATAAATATCAAAACATTTTACAGGTTGTGCATGTGACCTGCCTGAAGCACATGTGTTCATGTAGCTAGTGTTAGCCATTATTCAAGTATGTCGATGCCCTCCACCGGGGCTCCTTCAGGATTAACAGAGCCACCTGTATGGTCAGGGGTAGGAACACCTGTCGGAGGGGAAGGGGGCCTAGACGCGGCCGACTTTTCCGCAGAGTAAATCTGGTCAAGATTTAATCGACCGTAATAAGGGGTGATTAGACAACCAATTGGCCAGACATCTGTATTGTTAATTAAATGAAAATCATCTTCCGAAACAAATGTGAAATGAGGAATATGAACTAAATTTTGTTTTTAACTTAGTGCATTTTAGGGAAGCAAGCTCCAATTGATCTTTCAAAGACTGCTCAACGTCAGCTGATGTTACATCAGGAGAGAAGTGGGAGACAAAAAGTGCCTTGGTTCTAACTCTCTTGGGTACCGTTGAAAGAGATGAGCCGCTTTTGTTACCAAAAAGCAGAGTCCTATTTCACCTTGGAGGGTTGGGCACCCCTGAAGGGATAGGAGGAGGATGATTTTCCTTCCTTTTCCTCTGAACCGTTATGAAGCCATCAGCCGCCTGGTTGTCGCTGGCCATAGTAGAGGACTCGGGTAGTGAGGTCTGCAGGCTGGGTCTGGATAATGCAGCAGTGGAAGCAGGGTGACCACCTCCCGAAGTTAAAACATCCCTATATGTTTTAGTAGCAGCATCACGTGTAGATGAAAGGGCCTCTGTTGATGTGGACGGCGGAGGCATGTGAAACTGGCATAAATCCCGCAACTGGAGTTTCAGAGCAGTATTATCATTTTTAAGTATTTGTACTTCACAGCTGAGCTTTGTGATCATGTCCATAAGGGATTTCACCCTTTCCATGGTGCATTCTCCATTAAGGTGAACCGCTTCAAGCTGCCAGCTAAGGGAGTCAATATCCCCAGGAGATGCAGAACATTCCATCCCAGAGGATATCATGTTTATATTATTATTAAAAAGCAACTGCTCCTTCCCAACAATGCAATTATCACACGTGAAAGATGACTTACCAGTAGCTGCGTCAACGTTGCACTCAGATATATTAGTTTTCAGGCAATTACAGTGGAAACGTAACTCACATACACAACAGCGAATGCATTTCTGCTTGCTGTAAAATGGTTTATCACAAAGGAGACACAAGTCCTTACTTGCCATAACTACAGAAGTAGTAGTAGGCCCGTCTACACTAAACACTCTTAACTCGCCTAGCACTCAAGCGGAGCAGGAGCAATCACACTGCACGTCTGTCCACCTCGAGCGCTCGAGCAATAATCAGTATTTGGGAACAATGATAACAGATCGAAACCTGATTCAGGACGAAATTAAAGAGGACATTGAACTCGGGTAATGCTTCCTACCATTCAGTCCAGGACCTTTTGTCTTCTCGTCTGCTGTCCAAAAACATAAAACTTAGAATATACAAAACTAATTTTGCCTGTGGTTCTGTATGGGTGTGAAACTTGGTCTCTGACATTAAGGGAGTTCTGTTTCATTGCTTGTAATGTAGAGTGGTTCAGAATGTTACATGGCTTCAGGTGTGTGACATTGGTGTATTGTAATTCTTAGGGCATTTTCTTTTGACATCCATAGTCTTGGTTTGAAACACAGTCAGTGCATGAAGCTGACCACTCACCTCCATCTGGTGCCAAAGTAATATTAATTGAACATTGCAAAATACTCATCTGGGACTTACACATAGACATGAATGTAACTGTTGCAAATGCATCATGACTTATTTTGGACTTAAGAGTACACTCAACTCCCGATTATCCGGGATAATGGTGGGCATGGAAATCACGATTAATCGAAAACCCGGTTAAGACAAATTTGATTAAAAGTAGTACTGTAATACTGTACCTTCATAATACTATAGGCCTACCTGTATTTAAATGTATTCAACCTCGTTTTTATGTCATCTCATGGCCTATTTAATACTTTTTTTACATTACATTACATTAGTTATTTCAATTACAGTGTTCAACATCCAACACTTTTTACGAATATTCACACTGAACACTTAACGGATATCCGTACGAAACCCATGTAATATTAGCTTGTCACTCAATAAACTGTTGTTCTCTTCACTCTCAAGATAGTCTAATGAGGATTCCAAATGACTAAGAGCAGCACCATGTGATACTTTCTTACTAGCAGCACTGTCCACCTCTTCCTCATTCTCACTTTCTTCCCGCTCTTCTGCCTGCACCTCCACTGAACTTAACGGTTGCGTCACTGCTTAACATTTCGAAGCCCGGCTCACATGAGTTACTGTTGAATACGTAACACAACACGCTTCCTTCTACACCCTGATATTTTGCTAACGCATTTGAAGATCAATACAAAGAGACTAATTGGGGCAGTGTATGTCCTTGAAACTTTACACAAATCCTTGCATTCTTTCACCCCTACCCTAGAACACTGTGTTAGCATAACGGGACCAAAGAATGCAGAACGCGGTTCACACTAGTGCGAAAATAGTGTTACAACTAACCATGTGAAACAAAAGTGAATGAATATTAAACAACATATAAGCCTCAAAAAAAGCCCCGGTTAAGCCGCAAACCGGTTAATCCGCCCCCGGATAATCGAGAGTTCAGTGTAATATGTAATAAACTTGGAGACTAATAATGCCAGTAATTTTAACGAAACTGAAGTTAATTTCAATATGAAGACCATATCATATTCCTTTTAAAAGCATTTTATATGACCTAATATTTGGAAAGTAGCTTCTCCTAGTCCTGAGATGATAAAATAGAAATAATGCTGTGTTAAAATGCATATTTAAGAGGGGCATCACAGAAAACTAGAATACCATGAAACTTGCATTAGCCGATTTTGTTTGTGTAATTGGTACTTGTATCTGAAGTTTCATTTCGAAGGGTCAGTTACAGAATTCCAGTTCAAGAATTTTATTTTATTGTGGTGTCGTCTTTTCATGTGTGATTGTTTCCATAAATTTTTAATATTAAGTTTATAGTACATAAACAACATATATGGGTATTTAATCTCCTACTTTAAAAACTGAAGTGGGATATAAATGTTTGTAAATTAGGGCCATATTTTGTAAACAAGTTATATTTGTTGTGCAACAGAGAAGTTCCTGTAAGTAAGAAATGGTGAAATTAAATTGATTCCACTTACTCCCTAACATCATATCATATAATAAAGTAACACACCAAAGGGCATACAAGAAAAATAAATTACATTTTGATGTGACATATTCTCATATGTATGTGGTGTTAACCGAGGTACCTGAATGCAGTGAGACTAATGTGTGTGTGTGTACACTTGAGTAGATTTAATGATTGCCATAACATATGCCTTTTATAAACATTAGTAGTATTACCAGAAACTGTTGTAGACACTATGACTTTCATAAATATTTTCCTTTGTTCTTTTGTTTGTTTTGTCCTGAATCTGTTCTTCAGAAAACATCTGAATATTAATGCTAGATTGGGAGAAATTAATAAATATTAGAGTGACTTGTTTTGAATGTTTTTTTTTTCATATTAAAAGTAAATATAAAAACTGTGGTTACTACTTGTGCCTACTTATATTTGTGTATTGTAGTCACATTACTTTATGCATTAATTTAATTTTTAAATAGGTACCTTGTTAAATTGTCTCTCTTGACAGAATAAATTATAATGACTTTTCTGTAGGTAATAAGAATTGCATTGTTATATTTGGAAGGTGGAAAGTTAGAGCAGTTACTGAGAAGAATCATTGTTTCCCCTAATGACAGTCTCTTTTACTGAGTTTATGCAAAAGGTCCTGTAAGTTGTAATGAGAATATGTTGCTTTATGCAGTTATTTGAGGTCAAAAGAACTTTGTAGGAACCAAATAAAATCATCTGTTACACAATTACTAATATTGAAGGCCATGTGTTTTTTATTTCTTTTGCCAACATGGATTGGCATTTCTGCAGGTGTCATGGGATATTTACATTTCTTCAGTAATATCTCATTTTGTTTCCACATGTGGTTTCTTATGTTTTATATACATTGGTAAGTTGTAAAGTTATGCCATAACCCTTATTAAGGGATTGTGCCTGTCTGACTATCCTGCATCACATCATAGAAGCAAGTAATTTTCAAAGGGTTATAGCTTACTGATTTGCAATCCCATAGTGTTTCTCTGAATTGCTTTCCTCAGATTCCCTTATAGCTAATGGTCTTCGGGTAGCTGATTACAGTATAACTAAAGGGCCTATTTAAATATAACATTACTGTTTATTTGATACCGTCATATTTTCATATACTGATATGTATGAGTATATTCTGATAAATGTGTACAGAATAAAGAGCAGCTCAATGGAGAACGAGAAAAATGTATTTTTGTAGTACTTTTGAAGTCCACTGACGTACAGTATGAGTTGTTTGTTTGACT
Source organism: Cryptotermes secundus (assembly GCF_002891405.2). Taxonomy (NCBI): domain Eukaryota; kingdom Metazoa; phylum Arthropoda; class Insecta; order Blattodea; family Kalotermitidae; genus Cryptotermes; species Cryptotermes secundus. The sequence continues at coordinate 305,177 of NW_019739942.1, forward strand.
TCGGCCAGCAGTGATCTGCAGAGAGTTAAAACAATCTGTAATCTGAATTTGTACACATATATTTGAGTCGTGTTATATAATTCTGAATTAACTTTTATTTTGTCTGCTAATCTCATAAGGAACTGTTGTATTTAAGAATAAATCAGTTTAAACTGGCCACATGGTTTAATTGTCATAGAACCTTCCTCCAAGGAGATGCTTTATTGCCACTCCTTTTGAACTTTGTTTTAGAATATGCCATTAGGAAGGTCCAGGAAAACCAGGTGGGACTGAAATTAAATGGGACATATCAGCTGTTGGTCTGTGCTGATGATGTGAATCTACTGGGTGATAATATAGATACCATAAAGAAAAGCACACAGACTTTTAATTGATGCTAGTAAGGAGGTTGGTCTATAAGTAAACACAGAAAAAACTAAGTATATGTTGCTGTCTCATCACCAAAATGCAGGGCAAAATCATGACATTAAGATAGGTAACATGTTTCAAAAATGTGTCACAGTTCAGATATTTGGGAACAACTATAACAAATCAAAACTTTGATCCAGGAGGAAATCAAAAGGAGATTGAAGTTGATAATGCTTGCTACCATTCAGTGCAGAACCTTTTGTCTTCTCTTCTGAATTGAATTGAATTGAATTTATTTACATTCTATAAATCCTAAGTAGGTTAGTACCTTTGGATACAGAACAAGTCAAAAGGTTACATACATAAGTACAGGCAATTTTAGCTTAAAAATTAATATAACTTAATTTTACATCATTCTCTATTTACATTGAAGTATTCATCTAAAGAGTAGAAGGAATGAGCATGTAGATAATTCTTTAACTCTGATTTAAACTTTTTAGTATCATTGCCCAAGTTTTTAATACTTTGTGGCAGATTGTTGAACACTTTTATGCCAGTAAAGTAGACTCCTTTTTGATATACTGATAAAGTTGATGAGGGTAGGTGGAAGTTATATTTTTGTCTAGTATTCATGTTATAGACATCAGAATTTAATTTGAATTTATCTTTGTTGTAAACAACAAATAAGAGAAGCGATAATATGTATTGCGATTGAAGAGGTAGAATTTTTAATTTCTTAAATAATTCTCTACATGAATCTCTACTTCTACATCCTGTAATGATTCTTATTATATTCTTTTGTATTTTAAAAATTATTACACTATGTGAAGAGTTCCCCCAAAATATTAATCCATAGTTCATAATAGAATGAAAGTAGGCATGGTAAACCATCTTCAATGTTTCCTGTGACATAAAAGGCTTAATTGATCTCATCGCATAGCAAGCTGCATTTAATTTAGGTATAATTTGTTCAATATGTATTTTCCAAGACAGTGTACTGTCTACATGTATTCCAAGGAATTTTGTATCAAGTACTTTACAGATTAATTTGTTGGCATAACTGATGTCCAGATCAATTTGGTGGTTGTTTTTAGTTGTGAATGATATGTAATGGGTTTTATCAAAATTTAATGAGAGTAAATTGGCTTCGAACCATCTGTTTAAGGCTTCAAATACAATATTTATGTCATTTTTAAAGTTGTCAAATTTAGAGTTCTTAAATATTATACTAGTGTCATCTGCATATAGAATTGGTTTAGATTTATTGTTGATGGTTTTAGATAGATCATTTATGTAGAGAAGAAAAAGTAAGGGACCTAAAATTGATCCTTGTGGAACACCGTGCTTTATAATTCCCCAGTTTGAAAATGCATTATGACTGCTGTCTAAAAACATAAAAACCAGAATATGCAAAACTATAATTTTGCCTGTAGTTCTGTATGGGTGTGAAACTTGGTCTCTGATATTAAGGGAGGAACATAGGTTGAGGGTGTTTGAGACCAGGGCATCAAGGAGAATACTTGGGCAAAGAGAGCTGAAGTGATGGGAGGTTGGAGAAAACTGCATAAAGAGGAGCTTCACAACTTGTACTCTTCTCCAAGTATAATTAGAATGATCAAGTCAAGGAGGATGAGGTGGGTGGGCCATGTGGCACGAATGGGGGACAAGTGGAATGCATAATGGTATTGGTGGGAAAGAAAGAAAGAAAAAGACCACTAGGAAGACAGAGACATGGGTGGGTGGATAATATTAAAATGGATCTTAGAGAGATATGATTGGATGGTACGGATTGGATTGATCTCACTCAGGATAGGGACGATTGGAGGGCTCTTGTGAACATGGTAATGAACCTTTGGGTTCAATAAAATGCTGGGAAGTTCTTGAGTAAATGCACAACTGGCAGCTTCTCAAGAAGGGCTCAGCTCCATGAGTGAGTGTGTGTGTGTGAGAGAGAGAGTCTACCTCAAATTATTACATTACTGAATCTTCAGAAAAAAGGTGGGGAAAAATGTATAGGGAGTCATGTATCATTGTAGGTGATATGTGAGGGTAAACAGTAAACCCTTGCCAGTCCGGTTAAGTTAATCTTAGATATCAGTTAATTTAGATCAAAATAACCCGGCGGAGGTCGTCGAATTTTTAAGGGTGGAAAAATTCAGGGAACAAGTCCTCCAGGAGGGACTTTAAGCTGTGTGTCCCATGTCGTAACTTTACGGCACGTAAAAGAACCTCATATCCCCAAAGGGGATCACTGAGCCAAATTCCAGGACGTTTCCCGCCCAACAATAGTCTCTAAGGCCTCTGATAGATGGGGGAAGCATTATAGATACCGCTAAGCAAGTGGCCGAACTCGCTTGCTCAGCAGGACTGATGATACGCACAATTTATCGGTAGGGTATAGAGACTGGTAGAATATCATAGAGGGAAGCACAATAGATAAAACTGGTCGCGGTGCATGGGGAAACCCACCCTCTCCAACTAACTAACTAACTAAGTAGATCAAAATATGAAAAATTCAGTTCACTGTTGAGTATATACTTTAAAGACACATGGGATATAGGGAGCAAGAGGACCCTCAGACTGTGTATAGGGCAAATGGGGAGACAGAAACCAAAACAAGAAAATATCCAAGATTGGCTTGAGCTGGATGGAGATGTTTGATTTCAGCTTCTTGTCTTTTTTTAGTCTTTAAATAAAGGCTCTATATTGATATTTTTTATTCATTTTCATCAGCACTACCCATATTATTAAATTAGCCATTTATTTGTTTTCTAAGATTTTTTGCCTTTTAGGGCAATCCTTTTCTTCATTAATCTGGATCTCCCTCCCCCACCAATTAATCTGGATTAGTGAGGGTTTACTTCTTTTGCATTATTTGGTCCAAATATCATGTGAGATCTGAGTTTTTTGCAGTGGTGAGTATGTAGCTTACGGTTTTTTGCAGTGTGACACCATGCTGTCAAGCTACATATTGTCACATCCAAGACATCTTCAAGTTTTACTTGATAATGTTTTATGAAAATAGTTACTGATTGTAATAAACATGGATAATTGAAGAAAGCCATCTTCTGGGATGTGGCGCCGTGTAGAAACCTCAAATATTACATTATGGATAATTAATGCAAAAACTGCATCCCGCCTTCACTTACAAAGAAGCAAGCGTGTTAAGATATAGAATTGTGGCCTTCACTCTTTATGTCCAACTTCTAGCAGAGTCTTTGACTTCATAATGCTGAGACTTTGTATCTTCAGATATCTCTGTTATCTGGTAACTGAATGCTGGGTTAGTTGTATTACATCCATTATGACATGGTATGTTACCATAATGTTAGGCAAAAAAATGCTTTCCACTTGTAGGAAGTCAGTCAGTGTTATCAGCTTCCTAATTGTGTCTGTGCTATAGTTTAGGTTGTTTGAAATGATTATTGGCGAGTTTCTATAATTTTTAATGTGGTGGAGGTCACCTAATGTTCCTCCTCTATAGTCTGCTCAGAAGCATAAACATGTGGTGACTCTGGTCACAGTGACACTTCTCTCCTTGTGCATCAGTTTGAATGGGCATAGTTTTAGCATTCAGCACATTGTTCCCTCCTGGAGTCTACCTGTTGTGCACTGTATTGCACAGACATTTGATGTATAGCACTCTTTTACCGGGAAAATAAGCTATGATAGCCATATCAAACCCATTGTTGCTGGTGTTCTCGCACAATAAGTCTTTTGGACTCTCATTGGCAGGCCAAGCAGCCCATATTATGGTTTGATGTCAGGTTTTCACAGTAGTGACTGAAGAGTACCTTCTTGGATGTGAAATCATGTAAACTGATAGAAATTCACAGACGCCACAAAGGAAATTCTGTTTCCTTTGTCTAGGCCAAAGGGTGAGCCAAACAAGTACCTAGTAGGGAGCAGGAAGCAAGTTAAAGCAAAACACGTAAGCGAATTTCTACTGATGTTATATTTTAGCATCCTGTTGCATTGATTTAAGTCCATGATTTATTTAAACCGTATTGCAGTGCATACACTCATCTATCTCCTTCTCTCACTCGCACTACATGTTTCGGCATAATAATGCCATCTTCAGGTGCTTACTCATCCACGTCAAACTAGTTCATTGAATGCCTTAAAGCACAACACACACACGATAGTGAAAGAGTGCTCCAACAGAGGAGAATGGACGTGACTGGCATAGTGAGGTGCGATGTAGCGATGTGGAATCCTGAACAATTTTAATATTTTTAACGTTCGACATTTGTTAGTATATATGATAGATATATATTTTAGTTATTTTAATGTGAGGACAAGGCATGCAATGAACTAGTTTGACTGGATGAGTAAGCACCTGAAGATGGCATTATTATGCCAAAACATGTAGTGCGAGTGTGAGAAGGAGATAGATGAGTGTATGCACTGCAAGACGGTCTAAATAAATCATGAATTTCTACTGGATTACAGGGTGTTACATTCCAGAAGATTGTATTCTGTCAAACATGATTTTGGGAAATCTTCCATTTTTCAGCTTAATGTATATTTAGATAACAAAAACATCCTTTTCATGGTAAACAACATGTCACATTTTTTATTCGAAACATAATGCAATAACCAAATACGTGTATGTTAGTGTACTAGACACTGACAGAAGGTTCCTTTGATTATTGTGTTACTGACCACTGAAGTGTTTCTGTATATAAATATATCCAGGAACATACTGCACTAAACTTTTGATACTTCTTACTTTTTTATTTTAAATTTCACCAAAGTTTTTGGCATATGCTCAGAAATTTTAATTCTTAAAAGTACTACCTGGTTGAGCTCATGTAAATATAATCATAGTTACCTACAGATATATTGAAAGTACCCATAGTAAATTACATTTTTTTTTGTGCTCTAGTTACATATTAAATATATAAAAATAGATTGATTTAATTAATATAAATAGGATTTTTTTGAAAGCCAGATTTGTCTAAATATTTGCCCAGTTGTTAAGATACCATCAAGCAAACTTGTGACAACGGATTGTAGCCTACTCTTTCATGACCGTTCATGACAGCTGATTACCGAAACATTGTGAATTTCGCAGCATTAAGGAAATGTCCGCAGATCACATAAATTATGCCTACTTCTAAATCGGGTGATCTGTGCAGCGTTTGCTCGAATGGTTTTTGTAAACTTTATCCATAACTTTGAAAGAACGCTGGGCGTCACAGTGAATAGAATGCAGTCATATCGGTAATATCCACATCGACCGATTGTTCATATCAAATTCAGTAATATGTATAGTGCTGCTATCTTTGTTCCGTATTCCTCATAATATTGCGCTCTTCTTCCATAGGGAAATATGTTAGATTTAGATCTCTTCACACAGCACATAAAGTTTCCGACAAGAACGGAGTATCAGCACGATCAGCACCGATCATCACAAATACAGTTCGGTGCCTTGTTCGCAAATAAGCAGGCGCGTTGAACCGGTATAGTCAAGTACATGTGTGAAAGACGCGTCTCTGTTAATCTCTTGGTAGCCATAACGATTAAACAATATTATTACAATGATTTAGCTAATACGATACTGCTGTTAGAAGATACAGTGAAACAATAAAGTGTAATTGTAGTGGATTTATAATTTCTGTGCCTGAAAACAAAATGGAAGGGCAGTGTGTAATTCTGTACAAAGAAGCAATGGATGACGAGACAAGACGACAGAGTAACAATTCAATCCTTTGGCAATGAAAATGTAAGATGTTCTGCCTGGACAGTACTTTGGGAAATGAAACTGTTCATTTACCTGCTTACTCAACAGCACAAAGGACAATTATAAAGTACTAACAAAGAAGGAAAAATAAAACACGTAGCAGCAGCAGCAGCAGCAGCAGTAGTAAAGCCAGTGAGACGGAACCTAATTTATGGAAATGTAATCACGTAAAGACCTACCTTTCTTTTCAGACCGCAGTTTTACAGTTATGAATGATTCGATTCAATTGAAAATACATTAGAACAAGAAGGGATTGATGTTTAAAATGGGCAAGAAATAGATAGGGAAGAAAATGTGTGAAACAAACACTTAAGGTCCAGTAGACATTTTTATTTCTTCCAGTAAATCTGCGGTTTTCCAGATAATTACATAAAATGGATTTTTATGCATAGTTAGCTTCTGCTCAAGAGCTCTTTGAATGATATTCAAATTTTTACTGGAGATAGGCCTAACTTGCTCGGTCGTCCCGCACATTTTACGCTGCTTTTAAAAGAATGCCAAAAGTTGGCATTCATCATTCACGAACAGAAAGTTTAGAGGAAAAGGAAGCAGCTCAGAATGGTTTCATTATTTCTCTTTATGTTCCTTCTTTACGTCGTCATAGCTCTTATGGCTTATATTCGTAGGGGCAGCAAAAAAAAAAAAAAAATCCGACGAACTTATTACAACCGCGTAATATTTTTATAATAAAAAAAATGCTTTCAATTTTTATTAGCAATATGTGGTATATTTTCTACTTCTGTTAATTTTTTATTCTTTAAAAATCTACGGGGACCAGGGTACCCAGTTCTTTCCACCTGCGCCCGTGCCCCTTCTGTTGGAAGTTTTATTTTTTCCTTACCAAAAATGGATGTGATATTGACAGATTGTTCACACTATCCGACAGGTAGCAGGTGCCGACGCGTCAGAATATTCCTCCGAACTGTCGGTGGCCCTTCGTGTCGGTGACTTATGGTGTGAATTTATTCGTTAAAGTACCCCTTAAGGAAGGAAACTAGATTTTGTCGTGCTCAATAATACTTAAAAATAGCCACCAAATCAGACATTCGTTGCAATGTTTGTAGTGCCTTTTTTCCCATGTCAATTATGTAAATACAGTCATTATGAATAAAATAATTAAGGGAAATCGAAAATAGAAGTTTGATAACTACGAATAAGGTCTTAGATGATATACGTAGACAGCGTCTGTTTTTACTGTAATTACTGTACTGCCAGCTGGCAACTGTTGACAAAGTGGAAGTTCGGGAGCGCGCAGCCCACGTAATTTCAGTGGCACAATGAGATCCATTCATTCCATACGTAACGACACGGACGGGTAATGGACCATCAGCTGACCGGGTTTTCACACTGACCTAGGCACATCGGATCATCAGTTGTATTTTCGGATACCTACAAGTCTCTCTGCGAATCTCTTGCTAGCAATAATGTTTAACCATTCTTAAAATGATTTGGCTATTGCAGAATTCTTATTAGAAGAAGAGAACACTACCAAACAGAAAACGAGGCATTCATAAAATTCTCGTTCTTTGCTTCAAAGGAAGATCGGTGAGGAATACTTATAGTCTGGAAATAATTAATGGACGATGAGGCTGTTTCATCAGAACTTCCGAATGACAAAGTACGAATTCAGGTTTTTTGTTCATGAAATTTCAACATTTTTTGGTGGCAGAGAATACTTCACTCAGCGAAGCAAAAACACCAACCGAAAAATCACAACTTTCTTCCATCCTGTAATAAATATTTCAGAATGAAAGAGATAAGAGTTCAAATGTAAACAGTTTTTTAGTTCGCGATTATAGTCCCTAGAGAGCAGATGATATTTTATGAAACAATTAGAAAACTGGTTCTTGACAAATAATCTTATAATAAATATAGAAAAGACCAAAGCAAAAGTATTTCATGGAAGAGGATCCTGTTTAGTTCATAGACCTGTTCTGTATTTAAATAACAAAGAAATTACTTATTCATCAAATTTAACATTTTTAGGTATCTATATCACAGAAAACTTAAGATATACAATACCTTTGTCAAAAATTAAACAAAGCTCTTTATTTGATTAAATCCATACAAGACTCAGTTAAGTATAACTGTATTAAGAAATGTTTATTTTACAAAACCTGAATCTATACTAAAACATGGTATTATATTTTAGGGGGGTGTAAATGAAGTAATTAAAACACACAAAGGTCTAAGACTTCTTATTAAAGGAGTAAAAAACAGGATCTCTTCTACAAGTCTGTTTGGGGATTTTAAGATATAACTGTAACTCTGTTTGGGGATTTTAAGATATAACTGTAACTTCATTATACATATTTGAGATCGTGTAAAGTAAGTGAAAGTAAAGGTATCCCTGTAACAGGCTGTGTAGGCCCATAGGGTTGTGAGACGTCAAGGTTCCCACATTTTCTAGACAATCGGCTCATAGTATTTGAGATCATGTACTTTATAAAAAAAATATGATCTATAAGATGCAATATTCTGATATTCATAAGTATGACACAGAAGGGAAGCAGGATTTGTATGTCCAATTAGACAATACTGCCCATCAAAAAGTGTAATTAAAATGGGAATAAAAATACATAACTTAGCCAATGATATAAAAAGAATAGAAAATTTTAAGGTTTTTAAAAATAAATTAAAACGTTATTTATTGCAAAACTGTTTTTATTCTCTACAAGAGTTTTTTTCGTAACAATGATAGACGGAAGTTTGTAACTCGATTTAGTCTTGATATAATACAGAATTATATAGATGGTCTTTGGATTATCTTCACTAACCGTGTGATGCTTTGTTTTACATGACTGACTTGTGTTTCTGGTGGTTTAAGTATATTTATTGCTTTATATTAAATTCCTGGGAGTTGGCATCCATGGTTGGTAAGCTACAGCTGGGGGTTACTGATTGAAAAGGGATCGTATTATTCATTGCTTTATATATTGTTTCGTACATTTTTAAGAGTTGTTGACATGTAGTGTTTGGCTGTTTTTAATTGACTTATCCAATTGTGCCTGTGCAACAGTTATGGATGTTAAATAAATTATCATTATCCTACACTACTGAATAATTAACCTATTAATACTGAATCATGACTATATTAATTTGCACAACACAAACCATTTTTTATATTGACTGGATGCTAATTTCAGCTTCTCCCTATTAAAGTGATAGGTTATCAAGAAGGTGCAGCAGAAACTTATTGTTTATGGAGTTTCTAATACATATAACTTCAGATTTGGAGCTCTGTAATTAATTAATTAATTATAGTTTGAGTGCACATTTTACAAACACAACCTTCCCAGTTATTTATAGGGATGTCAGCTGATAATGATAAATCAGTACAATATATCAGGCAAACAAATTAGATATTAATATGGAGTCACCACATAATTTCTTGGTAGCATAAAATTACTCTTATTATGAAGTATTAAGAAACAAGCCCATCAATTACAGAAAATTCAGGGAGATATTGTGCTTAGTTATTAGGAATAAACAACAACATAACAATAATAGGCATGTAATGAAAGTAAAATCTAATATATACGTAATGTTTAAACTCTGAATTATGTTTCTTAAACTATTTAAAAAACTTAAAAAACTTGAGCCTGCATTATAATTTACATGCAAGTATGATAATTTGTGATATAAATATGTCAGAATAGCGTTTAAGACTGAATTTAATTACTTAAGCAATTTAAAAAAGCCCTGATCTTTTAACATGATTCTGTATCAATATAAATATATCCAGTATCAATATGGCCTACCATAATGACTAGCATTCCTAATTATGATTTTACATTTGTCATTTTGGATACATGTACTCAGATATGAATATCTGAATTTATACCCAAGCCATAAAACTGATACTTCATAGACAATGTAAGAACATCAGCATCACCAGTGTGAAAAATATGACATCTCTTATGTTTGATTTGGAGTTTCATAAACCTGGTTATGAAGTGTTCTGTCTTGTAGTATATAACACCAACATGTAGTCCACTGAAAGCCAATTGACATTTCAGAGGAACATGTTTCCGCCATCTTCACGGTTGAAGAATAAGCCAAGCAAGAAACCAGCAGGTAACATGTTCCTGCAAAATTGTTGGTTGAATTTCAAGGGACTTAATGGCATATCCCAGAAGACAATACCCTTCAGACCTATCTATTAAGTTCAGTAGGGCATTCTTTTATTTCTGATTAATCACACAAGTGCAAAACTGTTACCAGTACATCATAAAGATCAACAAGCACTGAAATAACACTCCATAAGCACAATGCATTTTAGGATTCCAAGGGATAAGACTTCAGATATTCTAACTGAACACTTCTTATATGAAGAACGTGTGCTAATAATTAAACGTCAATGGCAAAAATTGGCCATTATCATACAGAATGACATATGCTTTAAAAACTTAGTAACCTGAACAACATTCCTGAGATGATAATAATAATATATTCATTACATTTCCATAATGTCACATTTCAATTTTCTTACAGATCATCACAGTTGCATTAAGAAAACTATACACAGCAATTCTTCTGAACTCAAAATCCAACTCAAATAAATTTGATAGATAAGAATGTCAAAATTTTTATAAAGAAAAAAGCATTTCATATAAATACCATGAAATAGCAAATCTTAGTCAGCTTTAAAAATAAGTGAAACATTCTTTTCCCTATCAATATGTAAATTATAGTATGGACTGAAAGCAGGGTCCAAATCGCTGTAGTATCTGTTATAATTCTTATTCATTCTCTCAGCAAAATAATGCAGTTACAAACTTCTAAAATCTGACAATTCTCTAACTTCTGAAATGGAACTGCAGCTTCCTGCAAGATGTACTATTAAAAATGAAGAATCAGTGTATGAAATGTTGAAAGCACTAACTGCTGCCTTTGCTTTACAGTGAGGCAAAGTAATCCCATGATGTGGAGTAGCAGATCAGTCTACTGATAACAAGTCTACAAGGCTCTATAGAATATGGTACTTAAGGTAAGCTATATTTAAATACAAGGTCATCAGAGAAGACTTCCCATATGTCAAGGAAGTCCCAGGCTTCTATTTCTGTAATGCTGGTTTGAAAACTAGTGTAGTTCCCAAAATTTAAGTTCATGCAATCTTCTGACAATGCCATGTACCTCTAATATATTGTCACTTGTATAGGTGACTTATAAGATGCGTTTCAGATTGGAAATTGGATTTATTGACCACTCCCTGTACAATCCCTCATAATCACAATAAATTACAGTAACTCACAATAAATCGTCAGCCAAACCCTTCTTCCATGACTGCCTAAGACTCACTCAATTCTGACTGGACTCTTGACTCTACTTTCTAGCCAAGTCCAAGTCGCATTGCGACTGACGGTCAGTCAGTCTGTCTGTCTTGGTGTCAAGTCCTGGCTGGGGCTCATGACCAGATTTTTTTCCTTATATGAAAGTTACTGTCCTGTCCGTTTGGGGCATCCTCTCTGACGAGAGGTCGGGTCTGTCATCTGTCAGTCATAGTCCATATTAGTAAGTCAATTGTCAGTATTTACATATATTTACAAATTTAATCTTAATTCCTATTTCTACGTACTATTTCTAGCTGGCCTGGGTTTCTGGTTATATAGCCTTGGATCGGACCTCACAGATAATGTGCCCATTGCCTAGCAATGGATGTCTACTGTTGTCGCATATTGTAGGCTTTACCTAACAAAGGGCTGTTTACCCAGAATCTGTTTCTGTGGGAAGGTGTTTATCAAGTCGTTGGCTAGCAATGGATCTATATGTCACAATATCTATTATGCATTGTAATATTACTCTTTCAAATACACACCCTACATACTGGATAGTAAATAGGGAAACAAATCCAATCTATGCAGCTTTAACGCAAATTAATGTCAAAATTAACCAAGACTAGCACCTATTGTACTACAAATATTAGATTCCTATGGCTTAATGGTGAAGCACTGCGTGTGTTTACATACATCATGCTATTCAACACTGTTTCAGTAGCATTTATTCCAAACTTTTTCCCTTAAATGCAAGATTATCTGAGAGCCTACTGCAAATTGGTCAGTCCAATGGAAGAGAAAGAGGCTCCTCACACGAACTCTCTCCCCATGTGTTCTGGTTTACAGTGCTGTTGACATGCCCATAGGTCAACAAATAAAACACATGCAAATCATAGAAGATGCTAGGAATATTCTGTATTGTTATGCATGCATACCTTGCACCTCCATAAAATGTCCACATTCACAGGTTGAAGTTTCTTTTAGGAAACAGAGCAAATATGAAGCTTAAAACAAAAAAACCTAGCACTGATCACATCAAATTTTTCTTCAGTAGGCAATCAATCAACCTGTGAAAGAGAGTGCTTTACACTTCCATGGGCATTTAGATGGGGCTGTAATAAACAAAAGGGGGGGGGGGGTAACTTACTACTGCTGGTTCACTAACTTAGAGCTTATTAGAAATCATATGAAAGTCTGTACCCTAGTTTTGGAACATAGCAATTAAGAGCCTATGAATACTTCAAGTATAAACTGAAACTTACCTCCTTGATTCATTTTGTCACCCAGGATAGTACATAAAGCATAAATGTCCATAGAGTTTTCACTCTTAACTCTTTGTCTGGCGCGAAGGGTATTTAAATGCCACTCCTGTCCTGTCCTTTAAGCTTTAAGTCGCTAAAATGCATGTGTTTACTTTTTTTTTAAATAACTTCAACAAAAATTGGTTTTTAAAAACTAAATTTTCAGGAACTAATAAAAAGACAATATTTTATGCAAAAGATGTCTTTTCATACCTTTTTAGTAGTTTTTCTTTGTGTGATAAGCACTGAAACATGAAAGTTTGCAGAGAGCCACACCACAGCTTGCACACACGACACGTTTCTTTTCTAATCTTGTGCTTAGCGCACACGCGACACTTTCTCATGGCACCATTCTTCTTCGTGTTACTGGGAGGAACATGGACCATTTTGTGTATTTTCAGGCCACCCTATAGACAATTTGCTGGGTCCTTCACTGGTGGTCTTTTCAAGGTCGTGGGCCGAGTCTGAAGCAATAGTTTCGTCATCCACTTCATTTCTTGACTCTTCTCCCTCTCTGCACTGTTTGTTTGGTTCTGTCATTTTTTCTACACAGTCCAATATGAAATCTTTGAATTTGTATTTTCTCTTCTTGTATTTTTCGTTTGTTGTATTCTTTTTGAATAGAATGAAACTATTCAACGCTGCCATTTGCAACAAGAAAAACACCAGTTTCTTTGTACACTTTACAGTTTTGCGGGAACAAGGACAGCATTTGATCGGCCATGTCAACCCCCCTCATATGTTTATTGTACTCCCCAATTACCTCAGGTCTGCATATTTTTTCTCCTTTGCGATTCGTTTTTGCAGATTCAACGATTTTTGCTGTGTGAAGAGTGGAGATAAGTTTGATGTCTCTTTTATCTCTCCACACCTGTATGAGAATTTGCCCCTTCCTAGAAAACACAGATTTCCCTTTTTCCAAATTTTTTACATCATCCTTTAGTTCTTTAGGAGCTCCTCAGTCCATTCTGAAGGTACCACACACATCAGTATTTCTCTGTAATAAACTAATAACATCTCACACAATTCTACACTATTGTAATAGTTATCCTGGGAGAGATGATACCCTTTATCTAGAAGCTGTGGCCCCAACAGATCGACAACTAATTCCTTTAAAGGTCTTGATTTTCCACAGTAAATTTCAAAATTCCAAATATATCCACCTGTTGATTCACAAACAAGATAAGCCTTTATACCATACTTATTAGGTTTGTCAGGCATATATACTCGGAAGATAAGGCGTCCTTTCCAAGCGATCATTCCCTCATCTATTGAAATTTGCTTTTCAGGGATATATGTGTTTCTAAATTTCCCCACTAATGAGTGTATAATTGGCCTAACTTTATACAGGCGATCTTCACAGTCAGCTGGTCGTGCATCGTTGTCTGCAAAATGAAGAAATTTCGAGATCTGTTGGAACCGCCTCAAAGACATCTTTTGTCCATACCATGGAGTGTGAAATAGGGGGCTAGTGGACAAATATTCTTCAATTTCAGGGCGTTTGTCGATTCCTGTCATGAACACAATTCCTAAGTATATCCACATTTCACCTGGTGTGACATATTTGTAATTGTGTTCTTGAGAGTGAGGAGCTAGCTCATGGGTGTTGAAGTGCTGGTGAGCATAGCGATTGGTTTCAGTTGTGATGTGATTTAATAAGTCATCATCCAGAAAAATTTTAATCCATGGAAAGGGGTGCATTTTATGTGTTATATCAATTTTGATCCCAGAACTACTAATAAATGGAACTATTGTTGGTACAATGTCTCCATACGTCCATGAGATGGGCATGTCCGTCACCACACTTGTGGTCACTAAATGTTCATGATTACTGTCTTGTGGATCATTGTCTATCACTGTATTATTGTCACTATCAATTCCATCTGATACAGGAATCATTATTTCATCGCCACTTTCATCATCAGCACAAATCTCGTTCACAACACTTTCCAGCTGGTCTGTAGGAACACTCCTGACACTTGCTGTGAGAAGCCATGGTGAAACTGAATGAATGTGAAATATTTTCTGACCTATTCCTTCTCGGAGGGTTCTGGCAGTAATATAGACCCCCACAAAGTCAACAAGGGTTGTATACAACCATGCACAAAAACTATCATAAATATGTCTTTGGTTGATGAGTGCCAAGACAGCAAAGAAGGGAAGAGTGTATCAAAGTGCTAAAACACGCCAATGCCAGGGAACGGCTGGCATCGTCCGGGCATGAAAACACACCCGCGCCAGTCAAAGAGTTAAAATGGGGGAATCTGGTAGCATAAGGGCAATGTGCTGTATTCTTACATTCAAGATTCAGCATCTGAGACCGACTGGATCTGGTTTGAAGTTCTTCTCATGCTTTCCGGTTTCTCATCTCTGACTGACCAATGAACTGCAAGCAGCAGAGCCTTTCTTGAGAAGCTGGTAACCTTTAAGCTAGTCATAAAATTTTCTGCCTTCTATAGAGTCCAGAAGTCTGTTATAGTGTTCCCAACAGCCCACCACTGGACTTTTTTCCTGGCCAGATCTTAAGGAAACAGGTTGTGATGGTGTTCTTACACCGTTATTTCCTTAAGTTTATTCTTCAGTTTTAAAAAATCAAAATTTTGTGAATATGGGGTATTTAAAACCTCTCACCAGGATTCATTAGGCTGTAGGTCCCATATGTTGGCTACTGTCCTCATTATTTGGAGTAAACTTGTATTTTACTGCCAATTTTTCGTGAGACTTAACTATAGGGAGTGCAGTCACAATCAGTTATTAGTGTCAATAAAAACGGAACTTTGCTGGTGGAGGAGGAGGTACATGTTTTGATTCCTGTACACTGGCTTTGGGATATTCCTTAGAAACAAGGCCTGATCTTTTTAGTGTGTGCAGGGATGGCAGGTGTAGTTCCATACGCTCTGACCCTTCCAGTGACATGCTGCAGCACTGGCTTATATCAAGGTACTTCAAATTGAAACAGTTCTGTCCAACTGCTCTAAGACTTGCATCTGTTAGCTGAGAGCAACCCTGCAAGGAGACATTTCTTAGTATTTATCAGATGAACAAATTTGAGTTCAGGTGACAAGCCAAACTAAGATTATGAACTTCATTATAAAAATCTGTATGAGCAAAATTTATATATGAATCTTTGTAAAGCAAGGGCTGTCTGTATACTATATGCTATAATCTTATCTCCATAAACAAAACTCCATATAACAAAGTAAAACAATGTAGGATTTGAGGTTCTGACATCAGTGGTCATGAAAAGTACTATCGTATGGGATATACATATTCCATTGAAATTCAACCTACGTTTCAGAGGGACATTGCCTCCATCTCCAGAGTCGAAGAATAAGCTGAGAAAGATACCAGTGTGAAAGCAGGTGGCAAGCAGACCCTGAAGGTGGAGGTGGAATGTTCCTCCGAAACATCTGCTGACTTCAACAGACTACATGGCATTATATTCCAGAAGATAGTACTCTTCAAAGTAAAACATTTCTCCTGAAACACAGACTCCCAAATAAATGAAAATAAAAAAGAAAGAGAGTTTGTATGCCTGAAATATTTTACTTCCTTTACATAAAGTAAATTGAATGCATTATAAATCAATATTTCACTTAGTTTAAAATCTATGTAATATATTTTGTTCTTTGATTAAGACATCAGAAGTTTTGTGTGCAAATGAGTGGGATTTTCTAAATTTAGCCATAGTCCACACGTATTTAACATTAGTCAAAACTCAAAAGCGTGGTAAATTGACCATTCTACTCTAGAATTTTTCTCCCCTAGAACATCTGCTCATCATACCATAGGTTTTTATAAGGTAATTGGAAGGAATCATGAGAAACTGTTGAAATATTGTGCTGGATACCTGCTCATTAACAGTCTCAGCATGTTATGTACTGTACTTGATCTTTGAAGATTTTACATTTGTCGCTACCCAAAAGTGACAGATACCTGTAGTTCGAGGCGTTTCAGTCTTGACAAATGCTTTACAGTATTGATCACACCATCATCTGAGATATTGTGACAGTAACTCATTATTAGGGTTTCAATACTTGGATTCTTTGAGGCCAGCTCTGAAATGCCTATATGTGTTACCTGAAAGCATAATATAAAATGCACAAAGCAAAAGTAATACTGATTTGTAGCAAAATTTATAAAGGTTATTTTTTTCAACAAGCTTCTTATACATAAGCACAACTTTATCAGAAGCGAAGGAGCAATCGTTTTTTCCTTAAAGACAAGATATCAATCAGCCTAACCTAGAAGCAGGACATATTAAATTTCCTGAAAAAAACTAACCTGCTGACAGCGACTCAGATCTAAATGTCGAAGTTCAAGAAAGTTAAAGGCATACTTCAAGCTAACATCCGTGATTCTGTTGCAACCACACAAATCTAATTCTTGCAAACCTGAGGAAAAACAAACAAATTAGAAAAAAATTATTCTTTCCTGAAAATATCCTGAAATGATATACCCAAACAAAAGTTTGTAATTAAATATCAACACTCTGCATACCTCTCAGTCTAACAAGTGAGAAACCATTTTCTATTTCTTCGGTGTTCTGATCTTCACACATCTGCAATACAGCTTCTTTCCTTTTGGCATCATTCACTATATCTTGTTCAGCTCTACTCCTCAGTGATATCCTGTGTAAGGGGTCAGTGTGTGGAACCCCGCTATTACCAATCCAGTGGATTCCATTGATTTCTTTTTCTACCAGACTTGTAACTTCAGTTCTATTTTTCTGCTCTTTTGTCTGTTCTGACCTTCCTGTTCTCAACCCCAAGCCTGTGAGTCCTGCGTCAGTTATTTTATCACAGCTTGTCACATTGAGAGATCGTAGCCACACTTGGTGCTGCCAAACAGCCTGAATAGATGTGTCTGTTACTGCATTGAAACACCAACCAAGGTCAAGATGTATAAGCCCAGGAAGGCTCTCAGCTATGCGGCAAACAGTTCTCTCATCTAAAGAGAGTGCAGTGAGATAAAGTCTTTGGAAATGTGGATTCACATAGGAACACAGTCCCTTCTCAATGCCCTCACCAGTAACCTGTTCACAGTGTGATAGGTTTAAGTCTACCAATTTCCTAAGATGACGAAGTTCTGCTACACCTATATTTGTTATAGCAAGGCAGTACTCCATGTTGAGTTTAGATAGATTTTGTAGGTTGTGACAGATGGCTGAGAAAGAAAGATCACTGATGTGTGAACAGAAGCCTAACTCTAATTTGACGAGAGTCTGCTGGCATTCTGTCAGTCTCAGTATGCCTGTATTGTTCAGTTGTTCACAAAACTGAAGATCTAGTGCTTTAAGATTCAGAGCTGGTACTTCTGCTAGCTGCGACAATGCCGCATTATCAATAAGTGTGCTACCAAATCCCAACCTTCTGATCTTCTCTGCTTTTGACACAATATACTGTAATATATTCCTGAAAGTCAGAACGCTTTCTGATGCCATTATACTGCCAGACTTTGACATGTTACCAGGATAAAATTTCTTACATAGTCCACTATGGAATGAAATCTGGCATCCTGTCAATGACAGATCTTCCAAATTAGGTGCAATTGCCACAAACCTGTTGAAGAGGGCATCTGAAAGATATCTATTTGACTCAAGCCTTAGTTCCCTGAGTGTTACAAGGGTCTTGCTAAGTAGCTGAATATCACATTTCTGTTCCAGTACGCGCCCTGACATTAGAAGTTCACGACAGCCACTCACATCAAGAATTTCTAAACGGGAGCACCTTAATAGAATATCTACAAAAGTTTTTTCTGATACATCACAGCTATATATGGAAAGAGACCGCATTTGTGGACAGAATCTGTCCCAAAATACGGTTAATTTTCCTCCTAGCTCTACATTATTAAACAGAAAATTCAGAAATGTTCCAAGACTATTTTCAAAGACTTTTAATGCTCTGGTCAGGTCATCATGCAACACTACTACTTCACTGCCATGTAGCTTCAGGTCTTTAGATGCCATGTGCCACAAATGGCACACTTGTGATGCACTTATCCTGTCTGATAAAGACAGGAACTCCAGGATGTATATTATGATCTGCAAAGGGAAAAGGGTTTCACAGTACAACAGTAAAAATAGTACAATGTAGAAAATTCGTTCTAGTAGAAATTATATCACGAAGTTGTCAAATTTGAATGAAAAATTAACTGTAACATTATCAATTAGATCAAAATGTATTTTACACAGGATTTGCACCAATTACAGTAAGGGATTAATAGATTTACGAGGTGACAACACAAAACATCATTTTAAAAAACAAAATAAAAGCACGGTACTTCACAATACTTCACAATATAACATTCAAGGTTATAAACGTTATGATCCAATGCACAACTGATTTTGATATAACTGTAGATATTAACAGTTCTCACCTCAAGAGGAAGTTCTACCAAACTGTTTTTCGTACTCAGCTCTTTATTTTCATTTGATACTGTTATAACGGACTCCATGTCAGATTTCTATGTATGTATATGCCAGTAATTAACACATTTAAATGTCTATTCAGTTCCGACCTTGACTGTCGCCTTCTCCTTCTACCAGCTGATTTAGCGACTTACGATTGCCATCCAAGAACCAGGTGAAACTTTCTACCCAGAGATGGCATGTCGAATGTTTATGGTATAACCTTTAACTGCTAGATGTCTCGCATACTCGTATGAGACCATAATGAGACTGTTAGTTGGGTGGTCTAACTCGCAGGTTGTAAATTCCCCGCGGGACCGGCCCCACAATGATGTTGGTGCGTGCGCCCGGCCTCTCGCTTCTGCGCAATCCTTGGGGTGAAAAGATCTCCCTACCAACTGGAAAAGCGTATTGTTATAGGAAGCGAGCAGTCTCACAGACTGACTGACTCCGGGCAGACAAACCAACAGCTGATCGCTGGTAGCCGTCATGTCACATCGTAAATTGCCTCGACGACTACAGTATTATAGCTTCAGAGTTTCGAAACAGTCAAGAAATAAAGGCAAATTCTGAGCTATTCTTCACCTACATCCGCCCACTTTTCTTCATTTCGACAATACATCGCCTGAAAAGTCTCCGCATTTAAAATCCACGTGGTTACGGACGGCAGTCAACAAACGTCCAAACTAACAGGGTTATTCTGCATCAGGAAAGAGTGTTTTGAGTGGCTGAACTAACCAAAACGGGAAGAGAACCCAAGCGGTGGTGACAATTACGTTATATACGATTTGCTGATTATTTATTTCATGATATATTTCTTGTTAAGCAACATAGTGTGAAATGTTTTGCTATCATCGTTATTTGGTGTGCAAGAATGAACAGTGAGTTAGTTATGCATGAAATTCTGGTGAGTTTGTAACTGGCATTTAAATATGTGTTTTTGTCATCAATCCAGCAGTTATCATGTACGATCTCACGCTTTGCACTGAGACTCTCACGCATGAGAGTTTTTCGTTTCATTAGAGAACAGTGAGTTACTATGATAAGGACATGAAGTCTCAAATAATGTTGAGTGTGAATGACACTGGACTGGGTTCTGACTAAAAGTTTCTCTAAAACACTGGGCGTCGTCATCTTTCAGCGGCAGCCTCGGGCTGAGTGCGGACGTCGTGACGCCCAGCATCGCGACGATGTCGCGCCGGAAACAAGCCAAACCACGAGCACTGAAGAGTAAGTACCATCTACTGTGCGGTTTTATTTTAAATTTTACCGGACGTGACACATATGCCTGTATTTTTAATGTTTATCTGTGTAACTAATGTTATAAACCGGAACAAAATATCCTCAGTTTTGATTTTATAATTTTCGTTCGATTATATTTTGGAATGAAAACATAATTTATTTACATTTGAAGTAAAGTTTATGTTTTTTATTTGGGCATTAATAATTTGTTGCTTGTAAAATTCACAGTTTCTTGCAAGACGTACGTATGTAATCATTTTATTATGCAACGCGGCAGTCCCATTCCGTATTAACTTTATTTGAAATATAAGAATTTTAGGATATGAACTTTGTTCATTAGTTACTAAGAAACTAATGTTTCTTTTGTCTCGAATAGGGAAAAACCGTCAAGAGATGTAACTTTGTTAATTTACGTAAAGTGGAATGTTCGAAACTATTTGCTGCGCATGAATGCAAAGCAAACTGTTAAGTCTTCTGACTTAGGTTATTTTGTTGGAAAGGAAAGATTTCAAACTGAAAGAACAAGGATGCATGTTGGTTTATAGAAATTAGAAGAGCACGCCGTCCTTTGAAAATTACAGTCTCACATACATATTAATTTGTTTTAATGGATCTTGACTCGGTTGAATTTTTCTTTTAAACTTCTTTGGGGTTCTTATTTCTCTAAAATCTCTGTTAACTAAAAAATGTAAAACGGTTTCCTTAAACGAAGGCGTATGTCGCACAGGCAGTAAAGTTCAGTAGTACACAATGTGGTATGAGGAATCGCAGGGAGGCTGTACTTGATTTCCGGACTTATATATATAATACGCATAGTAAATATAAATAAATATATATGATATATAATAAATGTAATATATATATACTTAGCTATCTTGCCGTTTCAAATCTAAAATAAATAGCATTCTTGTAAGTTTTGAGGTTTTCACGGCGATGTCTATGAAGAAAGTCGTCTTCTGGGATCTGGCGCCGTGTATTATTCGTTTTAACCGACGTTTCGAAGGAACATATCGCCACCATCTTCAGGGTGGTTGAGTTGCGTGCGAATAGAGATAGCTACCCTGAAGATGGTGGCGATATGTTCCTTCGAAACGCCGGTTAAAACGAAGAATACACGGCGCCAGATCCCAGAAGACGACTTTCTTCAAATAGCATTCTTAGTTACGGTTTCTAAAAATTGGAGTTGTTGCGATACGCCGTTCATTTTTTTATCGGGAGTGGCAACTTGTGAATGAATGAATATGACTAGTTGAGCTATTGAAACCGTGATACCTTTAACATTTCTATATTTGGTATTTTTATTTTCGTTTTAGTTCTTGTTGAAATATTCGTATCATTATTATTATTATATGGAGTATTGTTTTATGATACATTTTGGTTCGGATGCGGACACTATTAGAACAGAGTCCACGGAGGCAGCCTCAGCTGCTTTCTCTGCAATGTGATGTTGCTGGTGGCTATTCTGAAATTAGACTGGTAGTGTGTGTCGTGCATTTTAATGGGAATCCTGTGCACAATACGAAACAGTTAGCCTAAAAACTGTAACTTAAATAATGCGCTCATTCTTATCGTTCTGACAGCTACTCCTTTAACCATGATTTAATGCGTTGTTTTGAGACAGCTTTTGTCTTAAGAGATAAAAGTTAGCTGATGTGATTGCATCGGGTATTTATTGACTTTTTTAGTTTTTTTAGACGACAGTTTTTTTATTTTCAGAATATTTTTATTCTCGAATTTCGGTTTTGAATTAATAAGAAATTATTTCTCATAGTTGTTGTATTAAATGTGAAAATATTGATCTTCTCTCATAGATCGTATGTCAATGATAATAAGATGCATTTTATCATACAGTAACTTTCGAGAACCTAAGATCGTCTTAAGGTTTAATTACAATTTTGTTTGAATCTCTGAATGATAATTTATGATCATCTCTCAGAGAATTCAGCATTAAATAACCAGGTTAGCATCTTTATCGTAGTTGTAGGAAAAATTATGTTGTTAAAGTACATATAATGATGTAATTTACCCATATTTCCCGAAATCTTGCGTTTTCTAAGTAGTCTGTATAGATTCATAGGCTATAATGGTTTTTACTCGGCAAGTCTTAGTTACTTAATTTAAATATGCGCCGAAACGTTCACACAGATATGTGGTCTCAACAGCGTCGTTCGCAAGATACGTCAACAGGTAGCGTAAGGAAAGACAGATTTTGGATATACAGTGTATTACGTGTGCACAGAACAGCATCTGGCCAGTTACTAATGGTTTACAAAAGATGTTGAAACGGCCCACAATTACAGTCAGTGCATACTTGAGTCTTGTTGCGCCAAGAATTCCTGGTCCACTGAAAGATGTCTGGCATGTTGCATATTATCATCCCAGCAACCTCAGTGGCATTCCACAGTTTGTTTCTCTTGTTACGTTCTTGGTCGTAAACGTTGCCCTTTGGATGGTCCCACAAGAAGCCGGGGCAGGAACTATATCGAGTTATCGCGGAGGCTAGGATACCGGTCCGTTTCGTCCTATCCATAGACAGGGATAATGACTGTCTCAACACTGCGTGCAGTACCCATATTATCTACCACGTTGCCAATGATGCAAGGTCCGGTAGTTGGGGTATTGTTCAGAAAGAAGTCGTAGATACGAGGACCCTGACAGACGAGGTGGTATCTCATAAGGACCTAGGAAGGGCCTCTCAGTTATTTTCGTCCAAACGTTTATTGCAGACTACTGTTGGGATCGTGTTTCTTGAAAGGAATATGGATTTTCATCAGCTTACATGTTCTGGTTACGGCATTAAAAATCCCATTTCCATCAGCAGCACTCGGCAGAGAAATGTTGGAAACGCTGCAGTAGCCATTCGCAGAAATCATTTGGATGCTCATAATCCAGCGGCAGTTGCAGAACTTGAACATATAATACTTTGAACGGATACATGATCATGCAACAGCCTTACCAAAAATCACTGAGAAATGTGTTTACGAGACGCCAACCGCCTGGTACCAGTGATCGTTCTGCAACAGGCAGAACATCTTCCGCATTGGCACTCCTGCGACTTTGTGGTCTACCAGCATCTGTCATATTGGACCACAGTCTGTTTCTTGCAGACGTTTTAGAAAAATTAATTTCCTGCAATTTGGATGCCGCCGTTGCTGATACCTTTCAGCGTACAGACGTGTAGCAGCTGCACTGATACACTCTTCTTCTCCATATAGTAATGTCATATCCCGTGGCGGCTCGTAGCTAAAATTAGTGGGGGTGCTGCTCCAGAAGCGCACAGTTCCATACAAAGATTTGGCTACTGACGTTAAGCTTAAGGATTATATAGTTTATTGTACAAGTATAAAGAAAGAATTAAAGAAAAAAGGACTCATTATATAAATGTTATCGATAATATCAAGTGGAAATTGGGGGTGCTACAGTTCCGCAGTGCCTATACACGGGCCGCCCCTGGTCATATCTGTCAGTTCGTGTAATGAATAATCCGCATATTGTGCCATTCTTTGACGTGTAATGTGTCTATCATAGTGAGCACACCACCACCAGAACATAAACAGGAGTGACCTCGCAGAATCTGTAGACTGAATGATCGTCTTACCTGTTTTATGGTGCTGTCTCGTGGTTGCCACATGCAAGGTCTCCATATCTCACTACCGAAGCTATTCCGACAATGTATTGTCACGTGTAAGGAGGGTACAGGAATAAAATATGGTTGCATAAGAGTTGAGCGTTTTATGTTCATCTGAGTAGCTACCAGCTGTTTAAAGAAGACCTTGATCCATGAAGTTGCCTATTGTGATGATGTGGTCCTTGTGTCTCTCATCTAAGAAACTAGGTATGTTGAGTGGAATAATATCTTCTTATAGGTCTGACCGCAGCCTCTCACTTCTATTACTTATCCTTTATAATAATTCAGTTGCGGAACGCTATATAATGCGCGTTTCATAAGGTATTAGGACTAAGAAACAAGCAAGACAGCATATTTTGCGTGACGTCGCTCAAAGATCAGGACATTTAATGGCTTCGGGTCTTCTTCTCGTCTCGAAAATGATTTGCACCAGGAGAGATACAACTCTAACCCTCACCAAACAGGCCCTTAATTTCCTGTAATAATCTCTTCAACCCTAACTGACTTTACGGTCATTAAAGTGAATGACCTTGCGCCTGTCGATAGCGCACGTTTGCGTGAAGTGGACCTAACTTATCCACAGGATATTGTCGGACAAGTAAAGACTGCCATGTCCGACAAACAGAACGTCATGTGAATGTTGCGAGAACGCTCATAGAGGAAAGTCTAACTGTCATGCCGTCATCAAGAAAAACTTTTATTATGTGATGGTTCAGCTACGGACTCTAATGTCCGAAACACTGACAGGGCGTTGAGGAGAATATTTGGACCGAAGAGAGATGAAGTGACAGGAGGTTGCAGGAAACTGCATAATGAGGAGCTTCATAACTTGTACTCTTCTCCAAGTATAATTAGAATGATCAAGTCAAGGAGGATGAGGTGGGCAGGGTATGTAGCACGAATTGGGGAGAAAAGGAACGCATATGGGATATTGGTGGGAAAGACAGAAGGAAAGAGACCACTGGGAAGACCAAGGTTTAGGTGGGTGGACAGTATTAAAACCTAGACAGATAGGATGGGATGGTATGGATTGGGTTGATCTGGTTCAGGATAGAGATCAGTGGTGGGCTCTTGTGAACACGGTAATGAACCTTCGGGTTCCATAAAATGCTGGTAAATTCTTGAGTAACTGCAGAATTGGCGACTCTTCAAGAATGGCTGAGCTTCATAAGTAAGGAATTAAATAATGTCCGAAAGACTGTCAACCAAAACAAACAAAAACTGGTTACTTAGAATTTTCAGACCTATGATCTACGAGCGATTCACTCAATATCTCTGCAGATAGGAGACAGTATTTTAACTCCCAACAGAATCTACGAATATCCGTCCATTATGTACTCTCCAATTCAATGGCTGCCACTCGTTGTACACGTACATGTATATGCAATTGATAAGCCATATAGGTCTACTAGTAATGATGCAAACTTGCACCGCAAAATAATGACAATGCCGGTTGATCGTTTCTTACATAATTTAATGATGCTGTTTAAACTGCAGAGTTTACATAACCTCAGTGGAGATGGGAAGGTAATAATTGTTGACTTCACAGGATCTGGAAGAAGGCAGTCGAGGCGTATTGTAAGATAGGTACCATTTTTAATAAGCAACGATCTCTTCATTTCACGTTCTTCCCGCTTCAACATTTACAGCCGGTTGCCTGAGACGACCAGACGGCCGCATTACGCGTATATATATAATTTTTGGAGAACAGATAACGGCATTTTACTTTACAAACCTTCGTGTATTTCGCGAACGGGTAATCATCTTCATGACGATCGTACTGGACTGGTTGGTGTTGTGACCCTTCGCTCGTATTCGGGATAGAATCTCGGAAGGGCTATCAGAAATCTGTAATAAGGTTTTCGTGGTTTTCCTCAGGGTGAATGTTAGTTTGGTACCTATCTTACAATTCGCCTCGACTGGAAGTGAGGAAGTTCAGAGAAATCTCATTCTGGATAGCCGGCCTTCGGACGAAAACTAGAAAGTGGGACCTTCCGATCACGACTCAGGCGTACAAAGAACACTATATCATGATTACTTTGTACCACGTAAAGGACCCTAACTTGCATCTGAATCAGATAATCTATCAAAAATATTGCTTCCTGACATCTGTAGATGATGGTTGAGGCACTATGCTACAAGCCGGAAGGTCGCGGGTTCAAGTTCCGATGAGGTCACTGGATTTTTTTCATTTGACCTAATCCTTCCAGCCGCACTATGGCCATGGGGTCGACTCAGCCTCTAACAGAAATGAGTACCAGGAATTAATTAAATAATTTTCCTGGGGAGTAGAGCGCGGCCGGCGCGTAAGGCTTACAACTTACCGCCATCTTTGAGCCGATTGTCTAGATAATGTGGGACCCTCAACGTCTGACAACCCTATGGGCCTTCACGGCCTGTTACAGGGTTAGCTTTACTTTTTTTGCCATGCATTCTGTGTAAACGACCTTTAATTTCCCCTTTAAAACCTTCGGCGCGGACCTACAGACAACAAGTCACGTGATTCATAGCCAGCGACTTAATTGGTGCGCTGGCTGCTGCATAGCAAGGAGAAATAAACATTCGTTCAGTGAGATACAATTTCTATTGTTGCACGTTTTAAAATGTTTACTGAGTCGTTACCTAGCGATAATAATGTATTGTTAAGCGCTTAAGCGAGAAGGCGTTTATCGCGCCGTTGCCTAGCTATTACACGTTACAACTTTTTTATTGGCTTCGCCATTTTTGTCCGCACGTAATAACTCAAACATTTTTAAGTCGATTTTTATTATACGTGATATCGGGAAATCTTACTGTTTTTTTAGACATATTCCAATCTTCTAAACCTCAGACAACCGTAACGGACCCTATGCATGAAGTTTTGCACGCTTTCGTGAGTGAATTTCACACTTAATTTGCTGTATATTTATCAGAGCAAAAAATGTTTCAGACAAACGCAAAGAAAAATGAAGGGTATATTATGCACAAGGGACTTTATCACCCTAGTCTTAAGATCATCGCTATAATTGAACAAAATTGATTTTTCCGTTCTGCCATTTCGTAACTCTAGAATTGCTGGATTGGTTTTGATCAAATTTAATACTAGGGTTTGCGACACAAATGTATTTAACGGTCCCAAATTTCATATAAATCGGCATAACAGAAAAGGAACTTTTCATAAGAACCTAAATGGGATTCGTAGGTCGTAGATTTCATGACCCCCAAGAGGCCTAGTATATTACAGAAATATTGGTTAAACTTCGCACAAAATTAATTTATTATATTTCATGCGAAGAGTAACATAACACGACAGAATATTTACATACATTTCCTTCTATCAAGAATTTCCACTTCTCCACGTCGTCCAGACTGGCTCTGGGGCCCACACAGCCTTCTATCCAATGGGTACCGGGGGTTCTTTCGCTGGGGCTAAAGCGACAAGGGCGTGAAGCTGACCTCTCACCTCCAGCTAGTGCCGAAGTTAAGAAATGTGAGTCTATATACCCACTCCCCCATACGTCTTCATGGCGTAGTGTTCAATTGGTTAAGCACAGCGACAACTTTACCTTTTTATTTTACATACCATAGCCCACTTGTCGATCACATTGGGCGCGCGGTCTAAGGAATGAACCGTCTTCGCCCACTCGACACTGGGATCGTGGGTTCGAATCCCACTCAAGGCACGGATGTTTGTGTGGGTTCATTCTGTGTTTGTGTTGTTCTGTGTGTAGGTAGGTGCCTTGCGACGGGATGATCCCCCTTCCAAGGAGTTCTACAGACTGTGTATAGATTAAGAAACTGAGAAAGCAACCAGGGCCCACAAGGGCTGTAGAGCCATATAGGTAGCCCACTTGCTACTCATTGTTTCTTATGTAGGCATGTATTTGTTTCATCTTGCTAAACGTCTAGCACAGTAACTACGATGCTTCATCTCGGAGATCCATCCTGTGCTCTGGCCCTGTTTTGGAACATATTAACTTATTTTAAACATTTTAATTTGTCATTTTTTTTGTTAGCTACTATCAACGTCTTCGTTTATAAATGTTTCATTATTTGGTAAACTGTTGTCAAATAGTCTCTCCGTGAATTTACGTGGCATAGGTTGAGAGTCATTGATCATCGTTACTATTATCTGAATTGTGACAGGAAATTGACGTACGAAATTTTTAAGGGTAGGCTCAGCTACATCATGCTTCTAGAATTGTCTTCGATCATTTTGCATTTTCCACAAATTATGATAGCGTAACCCTATTTATTTCCTCCTCCCCGTCAGCCTCCCTTTGGGGTCAGGCAAAACGCATCATTTAACCTCTCTCTCCCTCCCTTTCCTGCTCGGTAAACTAGTGAAATATCAGCATAATACCGGAGTAATCTCATCTTGGCAGTTGGAATGTTAGGCCTGCAGTAGCGAAGCAGGCAGTTGACAAATCCGTCCCCTGTTGGTCTGTTTCCATCTCTCTCACCCACACGTCATTCCGGGACAAATGAGGGATTCCAGCCGGAGGTTCGGGTGGCTCGCAATCGGTCAACAGATGAACCGCTGAATCCCCCACCTCGCACTCACCCCTTTTACTCCCGCTCTTGTTCTCTCCTGGACAACTCACGGGCGGTGCATTCCCACAGGAATTCCCGCCTGCCCCCTTCCCACTTGCCAGTCTCAACTTCCAGCCTACTCCTGCTGTTTTTATTCTCTCTGTATTTTAAGTCCCGAGGGACGTTGAAATGAAGGTGTGTTACGGACAAAAAGGGGACGGGGATACTAGGGGCGTAGGAAATACAATTAATGTTAGGTACAGTGGGTCAGAATGTAACTAGACCTTGTGCGGGAAAAAGAGGATACACTTTGTACGAGAAGATCGTTGGATTCGGACAAGGAAACTTTCCTTTACCTGACGCACTTCAAGAAAATATTAGTTGCTGGTTCCAATAGATCCAGGACTTCATATGTAGTGCTTAAGTTATTACGTGGGCAACTTTGCCATTATCCTTGGGCTTTCACAGAACAATGCAGCAATTAGCAAGTTGCCACTGACAGATGAAGAAAATAAATACGCATAAATATAAGTGGCAGTTGTGACTACGTCGGAAGAGTCTGTGAGGCTTCCTGTCCAGTGAGTTCAGGGGGTAAAGTGGCGAAGTATGAAGCTTGCCAGCACCTCTCTCTGTTGCCGAGGTTCAGAATGTGTGGCAACCCTGCAGTATACCTTCGGTGCGTAGGCACAGGGACAATTTGTCTATACCTTCATGCGTAGGCATATAGCTCTGTATGTTCACCTTACTGGGTTCGTGTTTATGTTTCATAATTAGTGCTGTCACCAGTCTTGGCGATTAGCAGCAGTGTATTTTTTTTTCCTTGGCACTACAGCCCCAGTGGGCCTAGGCCTACCTCCATGAACTTCTCAGTTCACTTCGGTTTTTCTAGATCTTACACATTCGGTAGGACTCCTTGGGCCTCTACCTGTACACAAACACAGAAAAACAGCAGCAGTGTATTACGTGATGCATATTGTACACGGTATGTGCTGGTGTAGAAGTCTGCTCCAATGTGCGAAGAATAATATTTGTTGACAGAAGGAAGGTTAGGGCTGTGGGCAAAACGTACTCTTATAAGCTACTTCCAGACATCCATTCAAACACATTAAAAATTACGTGCATTTATCACGAATTCTCTAACCTCTCGTCGTGGAATACCACAATTTCTGCAACAGCATTTTAAGAATATGCAGTCCAGCTTATTTTTGACACGAATCAGTTCGTAAGCTTGGAATTATTGACTGTATATCCAATTTGAAACCCATCAGGATAGCGAAGGTGTTTGCTGAGCGGTATGTGACAAATTCGAAGTTTAGAATTATAGGAGATTTTAGGTTTTTATAGCGGTGAAGATTCATATTGCAGTCTGGTAGGTGAGTACCAGCGTTTCTAAGGAATACGTTGCCTCTTTCTTCAGTGTGATGGGGACAGTATATTCTCCTGAAACGATGGTGCCAATCTATCAGACCACAAGGTGTAATTACTTAGAAGGTAATGTAAATTGGAAAGTATATGTTCAGCTCCTTCCCAAGATATTATGGCATGTATACCCTTTGCTAGGGGACGACCACGAAATAAGCAGCTTTATAACAGCCGTTGCTAGGTAAGGGCTCTGTAAACAACGGCATTTGCTAGGTAATGGTGGCAATAGGTGCACGCAATAATAGAAGAAATGGTGTAAGTGTTGTTTTCTGTGCGATCCATGCGGAGGCTATATAACGAGGAGCATCTGCAATTACGAGAATCTTGAGACGGCAGTTAGAAGAATAGGAGCTTAGTACGTCCTGTAGTGAACTACAGAGTGTCACTTAGCGATAGCGCTATATTTATTTGTAGTTACGTTGTATAAGTGTTCAATAAATCCAATTACGATTCCAAACCCCGTCTGTAGTCACATTGTTACGTGATAGTATTGTGTCATGACGCCTGAAAACCGGAATAGTGGAGCCAGAGCCAGACGTTCGTTGATGAGCAAACTAAGTAAACATTAAGTTTCCGTTACAACGGCTAGCTGAAACACGTTTCCGCTTAAACGAATACACTAATATGAATCGAGGCGTTGCCTGGAGATTGTCACACTTTTTCATGGCAACGGAGTGCCACGTATGGGGGTACACGTGACTGACATTGTGAGTTGTTGACTTGATTGATTGGGTTTATTAGGCGTCTCCATTACAGTTTTACTTGATTACAACAGTTCACACATTTGACTCCTTGATAACGAATCTCTCACTGTTGTCTGGATCTTGTACTAGCCTCTAGTCTTCTCTTCTTTATCCTTTTGTATTCTTCTGTCATATTCTGTCTCCTGGATTCTCATCTCCAGTAATCTATAGTAAGTCCATCTAGTCATCCTCTTGTGGTATCTCTTGGAATACCGAATAGAGGACACCGAGTTGAACAGTTGATTCCTCTGTTGTCATGAAAACGTCCTTTCCGTTGCTGTGAGATCAATGTTTACCTAGCCGTTGTAACGGACCCCGATTTCTGTATGCTTTGCTCGGAATTGATGTCTTCAGTAGTTCCTCTGTTGTCGTTATTATTGAGACCTTCGCTACTAAGCAACCGAAGTTCTACTGTTGACCGCATAACAAGTAAGTAAAGATATCCCTGTAACAGACCGTGGAGGCCCATAGAGTTGTGAGATGTTGAGGTTCCCACATTTTCTAGACAATCGGCTCATAGATGGCGGCAAGTTTGTCAGCCCTACGCGCCGGCCACCCTTTACTCCCAAGAATATTTCTGGTACTCATTTCTGTTAGAGGCTGAGTCGACCCCAGGGCCATAGTGCGGCTGGAAGGATTAGGTCAATTGGAAAAATCCAATGACCTCATTGGGACTTGAACCCGCGACCTTCCGGCTTGTATAGCATAGTGCCTCAACAACTACGCTACCGCGTGCCCCCCTGTTGACCGCATTACACGGGGTTTTCTGTTTCTATATCTTGATGCTTTGAGCAACCCGTCACAGGAGAATAGCAGAGAACAATCCGCATGAAGGTAGTTCAGTCCGAGATTCAGAGATCTAGACAGAGAGAACTCGAGATACACAGTCCGAAAACCAGGCAACAGGGAGAGATCTGCAAGACAGACGTCATTCAGAAGGAGTTCGATGTGTGAGCTGCTATAGTCAAGTGTAATTTTAATAGATACGTCCAATAAATCCAATCATCAAATCTAGAACCCACAATTATTAGTCACGCCTATTCTTATTCGTGACAATATTAATGTTTCTACTCACACCCTCTAGGAAAACGCGTGGGTAGAGCTCAAAATAAGTTACGACTACTTCTTTCAACAACCTTTTAACAATCACCCCATGATCACTTATCCTAATCTCTTCAGCTGATTTGGTTTCGTAAGATGGCACAATAATAAATACACCAAACTATTCACAAATTAAGTTGATGGTGGGGAGCTGGAAGTTTATGGGGAGGCTCTGGACTTCCATGCAGAGGGTCACGGACTAGAGACAGGCCTCATGTAATGCGAACTTTCCCCAAGCGTTGTGAATGTGATTCCGTTCCCGTGTTAAGTTCCAGGATCCCTCTGCCGGAAAATTTTTTCTCCGCTCTCATCCTGTCATCGGGGACTACATGGAAATTCCGTCATATCTACGCTTTCATCTAAACTCTGGGTTCCTAATTTCGCTATGTTAGGTGTGAAGAGGTCAGGATGTTGAAAGACCATTATTAGAGGCATAAACCAGTACAAGACCGCTTCTGTGGTCTAGTGACCAGCGTTTCTGGCTAAAGATGCAGAGGTCCGGTTTCGATTACCGGCGCTACCACATTCTTTTCTGAGAAGTAGTGGGTCTGGAACGGGGCCCACTCAGCCTCGTGATGATAATTGAGGAGCTATTTCAAGGAAATAGCTGCTCCCGTCTAGAAAACCGAAATTAATGGCCTTTGGGATTCGTTGCGCTGACCACGCGACACTATCTGCAAAAAGTTGGCACTAAACTTCGCCGACAAGCCGCGGTCGCTCGGTCGGTATAGTTCGCTTGCGGACTTAAATCACGGATTTTTTTTTAATCCAGTACAATAAAGTAAACAAGAGCTTGATTAGTCCCGGGATTTAATAAGGTTTTGTTGTGACTGCAGCATAGCCAAATGCCGATTATAAAGTTGGTTATGATCGCCGAATCAAGAAGATAGACATTGATACGAATTATGATATTAATGTGTACAAATGAAGGAAAAGTCAGGTGTAATAACAATGAAGAAAACGTGCTTCTAAGATTAAAACAGAAGATGTTTCAAGACTCGTAGTGCCATTTCTCTTCTTTAATAAGTAAGAGTGGGATTAAAATGTCCTTGATGTTACTATGAATATAATTCATGTCATGGGGTTTCTGTAATTGTTTCAGTTCTTTTTTTTATTGAAGGGAGGCCGGCTTTTTCGAAATAACGATACACGTGCTGTGCTCTGCCATGGCAATAACATATTGACAGGTAGTTGAATTTTGTGACTTAGCACAGATATTCGTCTAAGACAGGTTTTTCACCACAGATATTGTTATTACATTAAAAGGCGTAAGTCAGTGGTAATAAATATTGTAGTGGCGGCGGTGGTGTCGATATTCATCATCATCATCATCATCATCATCATCATCATGATCGTCGTCGTCTGATTTTTGAGGCGTTACCGCATGCCAATGTTCACTTTGCTCTACTGTCTGCTCTTCGCACTTGCACGTGTTTCTTGCGATCCATGGCTTTGCTACGTCCTCGTTTCAATTTCTTCTGAGGTACTCACGTTCAATCCTAAGCATTCCACCATACGATTTACTTTGATTATCTCTTATTCTGAATTCCACGAACATTTATAGACCCTGATCGCTCCTCAGTTATGACAAAATTTCCTTCCGTGTTCACATTCTAACCTCCTTCCTCCTGGATATTCCAGCTCTGCTCCAAAAATCAATTTGAGGAGCTCTTGTCTCAAGATATATTGCGGCATTGCTCAACCTTTCGGCAACTTACGAATAGCCCATTTCTTTCTGATTGTTACTGATGAAATCAAACTCTTTTGTACGACTAATCTACCGGTTCAATTAATAGGAAAGTATTTCTTGTTGACTCTCACAGGGTAAGATGGGATAAAGTTATCGAAGGTTCGAAAAGGCTTTCCGAATCTTTTGTAAGGAAATTTTTACACCACCACCACACCTACTACTAGTACTACCACCACCACCACCACCACCACCACCATTACTACTAATACTAATACTAGTGTCACCACCACAATTAATAATAATGATGCAGTATAATTAAGCTAATAATATAGGAAACCAAGATAATGATACTAATACAGACATAACGAAGTACCGTATTTACGCATGTATAGGCCGCGTGCGTGTATGGGCCGCAGCACAATTTTCAGACAGAAATTATAGAAAATAATATAGAATAATAATAATAATAATAATAATAATANGTATAAAATGGGTACGTATTTTTTTCTGTACTGCTACAATTTTGGTTCCCAAGGTCTCTGTTTATGCTTGCTGGTCCGTTATTTGATTAAATATTGTGATTACCTGTCCGCGAAAGAGAAGAAAAGGGACACGGGGATGATTTTAAATGATCAGCCGCAAGGACCGAGAAGATGCAGTCATAGGCAGTATGGATGTGTTCTGCCGCTCTGATATGAACTCGGAGGTGCGAAAGAAAGCTACTTGATACCAGGCTCTGCTTACGGAATTGCAACGGTATCTAAAGAATTAGTACCATGAGTCCTGAGAGCCTTGCTGAGACTATGCTGGATGGTAAGGTAATAGTAAGTTTTGTATCTGTGAGAATTAAATAGAAACTGTCAATAATCATTCTTAGTTCGAGAGAACGAAATATTTCTTGTGAAACTGGCTAAAAATAGATATTGTGGGAATTCGATTTGGTATATACAGATGTTTGCCGGTCACGGTAGCCGAGCGGTCTAAGGCATGTACTGTCTTCGCTCGCTTGGAAACCTGGATCGTGGGTTCGAATCCCACTCAGGGCATGGATGTTTGTGTGCGTTTTTCTGTGTTTGTATACAGGTAGAGGCCTTGCGACGAGCTGATCACCCGCCCAAGGAGTCCTACCGAATGTGTAAGATCTAGAAAAACCGACGTGAACGGAGATGTTCATGGAGGTAGGCCTAGGCCCACTGGGGCTGTAGTGCCAAGGAATATATATATATATACAGATGTAAGGCGGACAAGATAGGCGGCATATTGACCCTACTATGTTCGGTATTTGTGGCTGTTGGGGCAGTGAATATTAATGTCTTGTTACTTTAAAGGAGAAAAAGGCTCATTAGTCTTCTCGCAGTTTATAGTTAGTCGAGCGATCTTCATGAAGTCGGTATGAAGGGGGATATGTGGGAATGGGTGCGCAAAAGAAGAATGGAGTAATGGATGCTGGGGGAGGGTCTGAAAAGATAGTTTGAACTACGCAACGCGTCTGTCTGGTGTTTAGATAGCGTTGTATGTAACGCACATTTAAACTGAGTACGCCTGACCTAAAGGGCATAGCGAGAGCAGAAAATGTATTACTGCCTTTGACGGTGTGTTCATGTTTTAGATAGTTTAGTTTATTTTGAAAAAAAAATATATAATGCTTATGATATCACCGTGCTGTCTGAGTGTGATAATATTCGCATAGTATAAATGGTGTATATCAACGTTTATTAGTAGCTACAAAACGATCCAAAAATATGTGTGCAAAGGTTCTATTACGCCTATAAGTAAAGTGGCCGTTAGAATGAATCAGTGTGAACGAAGCGTGAACAGGTTAATACATTTATGTCAAAATATTCTGAAGTTATGCCATTAAGTGAAATTGTGTTATAAGTGATCAAGACTTATTCAAAATCAGATTGACTTAGCGAAATTTAATTTCATCGAAATCGGTCAGGTAATCTGGGCTCTGTTACTTGCCTATGAATAGATATAACGACGTTAATCTGTGGTTTTAAATATATTTTCTAAGCTCATTTAGAAAGAACGGATTTAGTTTGGAATAGATGATATATGTATTGGGAACAGTGAGCTATTAACCATTCCTGACCATCTAATTTCAGATCTTGTTTATTCCAGATCTGTTAGATCTTATTTTGGTTAGACTTTAAAGATTATAATGAAAATACTCTTACAGTAAGATTCTTTACACCAAAGAAAGAAGAGCCAACATTATGGTAAGGACTTTTTATGCACAGACACTTGTGTTACTGAACCTTCTTCCTCTTGCAACACAGTACTCTTGAACACAGTTGACAGAGTAGTCGGTTGCAGTACCACGACTCTAGTTCCAGAGCCCACGGAAATGGGACGAACTGTCCCTGGAACCCGGGAGCTTTGAACGGTTATTAAAACATGCAAATAGGTGGTAGGTCTGTAATAAGCCGCCGTTATCTCGTCCAGGATATCCATCGGAACTGCTGGCAGATCATGATGGAAACATCTATCTACCCACGACCGCTCTCTATCGAAATCCATATTGATTAGTTACATTTCAAATGACGTCATGTATATATACGTGTGATGGCTGTATGGGGAAGCCTAAATTGTATTTAGATGGATTGAGCCGAAATGGATATGAGTTTATGATTGTGGAGTGGACCAATCAAATAATCCTATGGGCTGGGTTTTCTATTTGTTTATCAATGTCAGTTTCACTATAGCAAACATTTGCTTCGAAATATGATGGACAAACAAACAGAGGACTTTCATATTTAACTTTAGCAATGATTTTTTGGAACGTTTGCGAATGCATATGCACTTAAATAAATATATGCTGTAATGAACAAACTATCCCGCGCATTATAATGACATTATAATAATGAGCTACTCATTGATGTTGGGCGAGAAAGAGGAGGGTGGATGTTAAATTTTTAAAGGCTTAGGGCCAGGGGAAATAACTGGATCATTATACCTGAACTACGTTGAATAATGAAAGGAATCGAATTAATTTTATGCATTATTTCAGGTGGAATGTGTACCATGAAAGGAAAAAACACAACCTCTATACTTCTACACCATTTCCCTGTGTACTTTACGTCTATAATTTTGTAATTAATTCTCTGATGGATTTGAAAATTTAAATTTATTGCTGCCAATTGTATTTCATATCACTCATAAAATATAAAACAGGAGTAAGTTAGTGGGCTTAGAGGTATCCGAATATTTCCTCGTGTTAATTTGGTCTGCAGTGGCATTACTTGAAAATTTCGGAATTTATATGCTTACTGTTCCTGTAATTATCACATACTGAAGCCACCGTGTAAAACATTTGTCACAAAACTCTTTATAGTCCTACTAGTGACCTGCATGTATCCGTCCGTCCGTTCTTCCATTATAACCTCCAGAATTTCGAAAAAGCTCGATTGATTCTCGCGAAACTCGGAATGAACAGCCACTGCGAGTTTAGTTCTTTTAACCTCCACTCACCAGATATAATGAAGTGAGACCAACACTAGCGCCCTTTATTTTAATGTCTTAAGATTTATATAGCGATATATTTTTAAAGAATATGAAACTTGAATAAAAGGCATATCACTTTTGATTCGTGTTATGTATATTCCACGATTCGAAGTACGTCCTTTTGAGGTCCATTGCTTTCTCGCCTCTTCAGGAGAAAAACAAATCATCAGTCTCAAAGGAATTCTCTTACGTGCAATAAGGTTTGGTCTATGTTGACATTTTGACAGTGTTGAACTGGCCTGACATTCGCTCTTGAGCGAGGCTAAGGAAGAAAAAAGTTGCTTTCTTTCAAAGATGGGCTGGAAATGTACTCTGTTTAACCTATAGTACTACAAGTAGGTACTAGACAGGGTATCTAGGTATATATCTAAAGGTCTTTGGATACTTGAGAAGCATAGAAAACTTTTGGATCCAGCGTTGCTTGAATTCCATCGGGATTGCCCAGCCTTCCTACCCGCACATGAATAGGTGATATAGGAGAGGTGATATTAGTGAAGTCTCCTTGCTATATCACTCCCGTGGGACTCCACTATGCTCCCGCGATGTGTTATATGGTCTCTCTATAGGTGGCAGCTTCAAGGACTCATGTGTCGAATTCCTACTTATACGCGGCCATATCCTGGTACAAGAAGTTACGCCTCTCCTGAGGGATAAGGGATCCTCGGGAGACACGAGATAGAGAGAGATGGATATGGGATAGTAGCAGATGGACAGACAGACGATGAAGGAGTTGGAAACACTACAGACTTTAATGTTATGGCGTGAAAAAGACGCAAAGAGGGTAACATAGAAGAGACTCTTCCATGCCAAAGAATCTGCAGTGTTATGTAGGTCTACAGACCTGCAGTTGGAAGGTGGTTTATACAAGGGTCGTATTACAGACCGGACTGATGATTGTAAGTCATCGTATCTCCTATTGCTTGATTATACATAATTTTACTTGTAGTGGGGTGAATCAGCTATAATTATACTCAAAGATTGTATGGTACAGACAAAACCTAAATGCATATATACGTACTTATTTGCTCGATTTGAACGTTCATAGTTTTTTCTAAATTTATAATTTAAATAGCACGCTTTAGTGATAATTATTTCTTCTGTTCCTCATAAGTCCAGTTTTAGTAGTTTTAGTCTTACCCGAAATTTTAATATATTCATAGCATTCGGAAAGACATCTGACTTTTAACTAACTAACTGACTAATTAACATTATGGTAACGATCTTCGCTGAGTATATGCGTAGTAAAAATTATCAATTGTCCAAGGCACTTCTAATGCCGTTAAACTGTGAGTGTTCACAGTCATCTCAATTTAAGTTCGCCACTGACATATGGGCCCAAGCAGTTCAGTAAAACTCACTTCTTCGCTATCATTTCTGAAACGTACATCTTGACGTCACCTACCACCTGCGTTTCACTCTCCCTAGCGTCTATTTCATGATGTTTCCCTTAAAGAATTTGGTTACAAATTTATTTTCACGCATGCCTTGTTCGTTTCACTTTTTAATTAATTAATAATGCCATCCCACCTATGAAAACTAAATTTTCTACCATCAATAATACTACCATAGTGGCTATGCGAAATTGTGTTGTAATGTATCTTAGAGAAATGTAAGAAATTATGAAAATAATTTTATATACAGAATTTGGAATAACGTGGTAGTTTATGGGTCTCTTTGGCTTCTACATTGATACCAATAATTGTTAAACCAGTGGGTTGAGGCACGTGGAATTTTTTATAGATGCAAACAAACAAACAAACAAACTCCGTGGCCTGTAGTCCGCAAGTGAACTATACCGACAGAGCGACGGCCGCTTGTTGGCGAAGTTAGTGCCAACTTTAGCGGATTGAAGGTGTTGCGTGGTCAGCACAACGGATCCCCATGGCCGTCAATCTCGGTTCTCTAGACCGGAGCCGCTATTTCCTTGAAATAGCTCCTCAATTTTTTATAGATACCTTTATTAATAAACTTTCCAACAGATTCAGTATATAACATTTTTATATGATAAAAATTACGGTCATGATATCAGTGTGAAGATTTGATGTCACATCGGGCAAAATTGACCTAGTCGAAATTAATGCTAGTGAAAATAATATTCACAGGGGGATCAGTAAATTATATATAGTGATAAATCTGCAATTCCCACTAGCCTCACCAAGTAGATTGACGCATTTGAATGAAAGTAGTTCTTCCTATAATTTGTTAGGTTCTCTTATTTCGTGCATCCTATTGTGTTATTAAATACGATTCTTTATTAGAGTCCGTCGTAACATAATAACATAACGGTCAACGTTAATATTACCTTAGCTACATGTTTCGGCTTTTGAAGCCATCCTCAGGCAAAACACATGATTACTATATTCACACACTATTGAACTGCAATTTCATTGCGATAGTAAAGCTGGATACTTGATAACTGTTACATTATAAAATACAAGGTATAAAAATGCAATGAATGATAAACTTATTATAAAACAAATGCTATGGAGTAAAATGCGAACAGTTTTTAACCATATTTTATTCAATATTGCATACGAGTGTTTCTGCTTAATAAGCAAATTTAGTTCTGTCGTTATGAAGGAACATGTCATCTTCAAACACTATGTTTCTGGAAGTTATCCATCGTCCTGTTTTTATCTAAAATTCCGTCCATGTTTATATTTCGAAACACAACGTTTCGGAGACTGGATACTCTCTCCGTCTTCAGGTGAAACTTACTCAGTTGAGCCCAATCGATAGAGTTAATCAGTACCTCCGCTATGTTTTGAAATATAAACAGGACAATGGGTAATGTCTAGAAACACAATATTTATACGAATGTACTATCGTCACAAACTTTTAGATCTTATTTACATGTTACCTTCGTTGGTGCAATCTGCTGATATCGGCATCGCAGCTAAAAATCAGCATCTAACAAGCCACTTGAAAATATGGAACCCGAATAAATTTCCGAACGGCCAACTGGGGAACGCACGTTTCTTATTCAGGCTTATGGAAACAGTGTGGAGGACAGTACATTGGTATGACACCGGACCGGACCGTTGTGGTACAGTTTTATTACCCCACGGTACGCGCGATATGGCCCCCATTCCCTACATAAGATCCTGGACGGATTCGTCGTAAAATCACAACAGGGTCGCCTGAGTCTGGATCTCGGTTCGGCTTCCTACAAAAATAACCCTGCTTTCTAATTACAGGACTGAATTTTGTTTCAGTGGGAACTCCTTTGTTGATTACCTTCAGCAATAGGCTGTGGTTTGACAGTGGTCGCGCGGTCTAAGGCATGAACCGTCTTCACCCCACTTAAACACTTGGATCGTGGGTTCGAATCCCACTCGCGGCCTGGATGTTTGCATGCGTTTTTTTCTGTTTATGTTGTTCTGTGTGTAGGTATAGGCCTTGCGACCAGCTGGTCTCTCCTTCAAGGAGTCGTACGGACTCTATATAGGATTAAGAAACTGAAAAAGCGGCAACGGCCAAACAAAGGGCTGTAAACCCATAACAATAACAATAATAATAATAATAATAATAATAATAATAATAATGTGACATGTTGAGCTATGGATGACGCTCCTCCCCCCTCCCCCCCGCCAGCCGTGATGCGCCGAGCGAAGACGAAGTGAGCCGAAGTTAGCCGAGTCCTAGCATCCTGGTCGCTATGCAACGCGAGTCAACAGCGATGACGTCACCAAGGATACCGCGGGTTGCTAG
Source organism: Cryptotermes secundus (assembly GCF_002891405.2). Taxonomy (NCBI): domain Eukaryota; kingdom Metazoa; phylum Arthropoda; class Insecta; order Blattodea; family Kalotermitidae; genus Cryptotermes; species Cryptotermes secundus. The sequence continues at coordinate 345,813 of NW_019739942.1, forward strand.
GCAGCGCAGGTAAACAGGATTGCGAGAGACGACGGTAGTAACAGCGGTTACTACCGCTAGCGTTGCTAGCAACACAGCGCCAGGCAACAAGGGTGCTTATTACGTGGCCGTTTTCTGTATTGTCCGATCGAGGCTACATGAGGAGCAGCGAAGGCTATTCATAGTTAGTTCCGAGTTAGCCAGCAACCAGTCAGTTGTATTGTGGCATTTGGAGTGTAGTATTTGTCATACTGCAGATAGCAGTAGTTCTAAAACTGTCAATTGTGTGATTGTAAGTGCGAATATGAAATAAAATTCGCTATATCAAATACGGCGTGAAGTATTTGTCGCGTTATACACCCAATACGCGACAATAATATGCTATGGTAAATCATTTATTTCAGAACAGGAAAAATTAGCTTTTAAACGGACATAGGAATAAACTGTCTCGGAAAAGCAGCTATTAATATTGCGTTGTAAAATATTAAATAAATCTTGGAATCAGACTCGAAGAGCGAGAATTGAAACATTTTTTTCTAAGTTATAGTTCATTAGTGTTGCATAAAAAAAACTCCGTGGCCTGTAGTCCGCAAGCGAACTATACCGACCGAGCGACCGCCGCTTGTTGGCGAAATTAGTGTCAACTTTTGCGGATAGAGGGTGTCAGCGCAACGGATCCCCACGGCAGTTATGCTCGGTTGTCTAGAACGGAACAGCTATTTCCTTGGAATGGCTCCTCAGTTATACTGACGAGGCTGAGTGGACCCAATTCCAGACCCACTACTTCTCAGAAAATCTGGTAGCACCTGGAATCGAACCCGGGTCCTCTGGATCTGTAGGCAGGANCATCCTAATACATGTAAGACATTGTTCAGACTTGATGGATGTCAGGAGCTACAGAGTGGCCAACATTGACTCTGATCATTACTTAATAAAATCAAAGATTAGAAGTCGAATATCTAATGCAAGGAAGATACATGGATCCCAGGCTAAGAAATTGAATTGTGGAAAATTGGTGGAACAAGGAGTTGCAACCAGATATACTGGATTAATTAGTGAATGCCTGGCAGGTCTCTCTGATAGTGAGGATGTCAGTGAAGCTTGGAGGGGCCTCAGAGATGTTATTATAAATGCTGCTTGTGCAGTCTTAGGAAGAATGGAAAGGATGAAGTATAAGAATTGGTTTGCTGGAGAGTGTGAGCAAGTGACAAATGAGAAAAACCAGGCATATAAGAGAATGCAGCAAAGGAACCATACTCGAGGAGCCGTAGAAGAATACCGTGAAGCGAGAAGAAAAGAAAAAAGATTGCATAAAAAGAAGAAAAGGGAATATGATAAACAACAACTGATTGAACTGGACCATTTAAGAAGCTCAAACGAAATTAGAGCGTTTTATCAAAAACTAAACAAGAGTCGAGAGGACTTTCAACCTAGAACAACCTCATGTACGAGTAGAGATAAAGAAGGCACGATACTGAGTATCGATGAAGCAATATTGGAAAGATGGGCGCAATATTTTGAGTAATTATTAAATGGTAATGTCCCCGAACAAGCGGAAGGTATGACCGTAGACCGGAATCAAGGAAATTTTGAGGCTGAAGAGCCAGCGCCGACNCGGGTCAGATTCATTCCCCCCATTTCTGTTCCCTTAAACACAACTGAAGCAGTTATAACCGACTACTTTATTAGTGGGATTGGAAGAAAAGCGCCTGTTTAAAGGATTGGATGAAATATATGGCGAATGTCCAAAAAAGGATTGTAAAATAATCATAGGGGACATGAATGCTAAAGTGGGGAATGATGATATATATAGATCGGTTATTGGAAAACATAGCCTACATAAGAAGTCANATCATGGTATGCGCTGACTATAGAGAAATTAGTCTGTTGGGCATAGCATATAAAATATTTTCCAACATTCTATTTAACAGACTCTCTCCCTTTGTGGAAGGAATAATTGGGGATTACCAATGTGGGTTTCGTCAAGGAAGATCAACTAACGATCAGATTTTCACTATTCGCCAGGTCCTTGAAAAGTGTAACGAATTCCAAATTGAAACACATCATCTTTTCATTGATATCCGATCAGCATATGACTCCACAGATAGAGATAGTCTTTTTCTGGCAATGGAAGAGATGCACATTTCACGGAAGTTAATCACCTTAGTCAGAGCCACTATGAGAAAGACCCAGTGCCAAATTAAGATTCAGAATGTGTTGTCCAGCCCTATAATAACTAGAAATGTAGTTCGACAAGGGGATTCCCTAGCCTGCCTTTTATTAAATATAGCATTATAGAAGGTAATTAGAGATGCAGGCATCAACACAAGGGGAACTATATTCTATAAGTCAGTTCAAATTTGGCATTTGCAGATGATATTGATATAATTGGTAGAGCACAAAAAGCTATGAAAGAAGCTTTTCTTAATTTTGAAAGAGCAGCAAAAAAGATGAATCTACAAATTAACCAAAATAAAACAAAGTACATGCCAGTAACCAAGAAAGACTGTGCTAATGGACCTACATATATTGAAATTGGCTCATATAAATTTGAGGTTGTATGTAGTTTCACTTACCTTGGATCAGAAGTTAACAGTAAAAATGATATCAGTGATGAAACAAAAAAGCGCGTTTGCAGCAAATAAATGTCTCCATGGCCTTAGGAAACGCCTGAAATCCCAATTAATACCCAGGAAAACCAAAATTATGATGTATAAAGTACTTATAAGATCAGTGCTATCTTATGCCTCTGAGACCTGGTCACTGTCAAGATCGGATGAAAGACAGTTAAGTATATTTGAAAGGAGGATCCTGAGATATATCTTTGGACCAATGTAAGAAAATGGAATATTGAAGAAGAGGTATAACCATGAGCTATACAAACTAGTTAATGAACCAGACATTATTGGATTTATAAAGGTGAAAAGCTTGAATGGATTGGACACATAATACGTGCCAGAGAGAATAGAACGATTAAGAAAATACTTAATACTAAACCAGAAGGAAATAGGAAAGTGGGAAGACCAAGATTGAGATGGGAAGAATGTGTGTGGCAGGACATAAGGATTTTGGGTGTAAAGAACTGGAGGAATGTAGCATCGAATGGAGAAGAATGGCGAGCAGTCCTGAGGAAGGCCAGGGCTCACAAATGGCTGTCGTGCCAGTGATGATGATGATTATCTGTGGGCGGGGAATATTTTAAGCATGAGTCCGCCGGATCTTGGAACAATTGCGATCGAAGAATGTTATTTACAATGAAGTGTTTTGTTAAAACATTAGTCAAAAATATATTTTACTTTCACTAGCCATTAGGTTTCTCGATGTGTCCTAGGAGGCATTTGTACCTAATATACTTATGCACCAGTAATATGATGATGAAGGCAACTTTAACATAGTACTTCTGCCGCGAAGAAACTACCCATTACTTTGAGTGATGGAGTAAGTAATTTTGGATAAAAATAGCCATGTTAAGCATGTGAATCTGGCACACTTTTCAGATTATTTTAGTTACTTTCACATCAATCATTTTAGGACTTTTTCTGAGAATTGTCTCTGCCAATGAAAGTACATCGTGAAGAGTATAGAAAGAGTATTATACATTGTATATTTAAAATGTTAGATGTTTAAAATGAATTATTTCAAGCTGTTGCCCAAATCACATATTTGAGAAGGCGAGGAATTATTAATTTTTAATTGACATCTTATGTTATGTTTAGTTAAAAAGATTTTAAAAATATTCACCGTGCACTTGACACTCTCGGCCGGAGGAATTATAATTGTCATGCCAACATCCGTGCTGAAGCATTTATTGTAATAAGCCCAAATACTTGAAATATTTATTCAGATGAGGTAGAAAAAGAGGTAAGGTATCCCTGTAACAGGACGTGGAGGCCCATGAATTTGTGAGACGATGAGGCTCCAAAATTTTCTAAACATTCGGCTCACAGATGGTGATGAGGTTGTCAGCCTTACACGCCGGCCGCCCTTTACACACGACGAATATTCCTGGTAATTATTTCTGTTAGAGGCGGAGTCGACGCCAGGGCGATAGTGCGGCTGGAAGAATTAGGTCAATTGAAAAATCATTGACTTTATCGGGAATCGAACCCGCGGCCTTCCAGCTTCTAGCATAGTGCCTCAACCAAATACGCTATCGCGTGCCTCATTCAGTTGAGGTGAGAAAGTAAGTTATTTATGCTTCATGGAAAATTGTATTTTAATTAATTACAAATTGATATGCAAGTAGACATACAAGTAGATTCCTATCTGAAGAGCTTCGTTTAATTACCATCGCGAATAAGTGACTTCGGTAACTTTCTCTTATATTCGGAAAACCTTTAATGGTTGTTCGGCGTTGTTCGTTTGTGTTTGCTGCTTGTTAAATATACAGGTCAGAAAATGATGCAAAACATTACAGTTTTTGTGTAATTATATCGAAATCATAAGAACTGCAGGAAAATGTATTGGGCATAAAATGAGTTTAATTTTTCTTTACGATTTTTGTTCGAGATATCGTTCCGGCAATGTATAACGAGTTAAGCTTGAAGTGCGCGCAGACACGCTTGTAGGTCACGTAAAATGACCATCGTTTTTGTCCTATTTTAAACATAATTTGGAAATGCCGACAAATGTTAATAGAATTCTTCAATATCACATTTCATGAAAATATTTTCAGCAGTACTTGAGTCGAACTATGCTTAGAATCAGGCAGATAAACGGAGAAATTTTAATAACTCGTCAAGGTTTGGATCGTGCCTAAAAAAGAGACAGTTGTTTCATAGGCCAGAGGCAAAACTGACTGACCTATGAAGAAATATTAGTTTCAATGGAAGTGAATGAAGCAATAAACCGAATGTCGTGAATGGCTATCAGATCTGCGCAATAAGTACCACAGTTTAAATGTAATATTACCACTGAAATACTTTGTCTGATTCGCTTTTAACTTTGAAACGCTCTTAATAAACCGATTTGTATTGTAGGATGTAGATCACCCTGTGGAAAGAAGTCAAAGTTTAAAGCACTAGGCGATTCGATTCGGTTGGATGTTAAATTCACTGGGAAAACGTAGCGAGGGATGTGGTTAGAGAGACTGGAAGGGAAACAAAAAGAGTGCGTGTGAAGAAAGAAGCAAACGAAAGAGATAAAAAAAAGAATAGGAAGCGGAAGAAGAAAAGTGTTATCCCGTGCAAGGAACATCGGACATTTATATCTATGTGACAGTGTGGTCCACACGGGATCATATCGTGTCCTAACTCCGCGGGTTTAATAGCTGGCAATAAACTGCTAGCATACACTTCTCCGTATCTCTCGAGACCTACCCGTCGGCGTGACAGGTAGACCCCCTCACCATCAAGTCCAAGTGACCCTAGGTAAGGCGTCGATTCGAACGACATCGTATGAATCCATTGTAGATGCGACCTGTAATCGGCATTGCAACATGATATGAAGTTATATAGGTGCTCCAGATTTATATGTGGAAACTTTCATAAAGAATCACTCACTCATTCATGGAGATGAGCCCTTCTTGAGAAGCCACCAATTGTGCAGCTACATAAAAACTTCTCGGCATTTTATGGAACCCGAAGGTTCATTACCGTGTTCACAAGAGCCCTCCAGTGGTCTCTATCCTGAGCCACCCCATCCTGTCTCTCTAAGATCCATCTTAATACCGTCCACCCAACTACGGCTTGGTCTTCCTAGTGTTCTCTTTCCTTCTGGCTTTCCCACCAATATCATATATGCATTCCGCTTGTCCTCCATTCGTGCTACATGCCCTGCACTTCTCTTCCTCCTTGCCTTGATAATTCTAATTATACTTGGCGAAGAGTACAAGTTATGAAGCTCCTCATTATGTAGTTTTCTCTAACCTCCCGTCACTTCGTCTCTCTTCGATCCAAAAATTTTCTTCAGCACCCTATTCTCAAACACCCTCAGTATATGCTCCATCCTTAATGTCAAGAGGCCACGTTTCGCACCCATACAGAACCACAGGCATCAATATTTCATAAAACTACAATATCTGGATATGTTTATGCCTATATTGAAAGCCTTGCCTTGGTGTAATTTTGCGCCGCACTGCAGTAGCGACTTCCATTTCACACCTGCTGTATGTGTAGTTAATATTACCTGTCCTGTGTTCAAATCTCCGGGAGAAATCTGAATGGAAGGCGCCGTGCACAAGGCCGATAAACTACACGTTTCAAGTAGTGTTTAAAATAATTGTATTTATGGTGAAGTATTGGTGTGCGTGCCATAAATGGAACACGAACTGATGGTATGTCCTTTCGTTAGCATTTTCATATTGCTTGGATTCAAGTATATGTACTTTCTATCTTTTGGCGCTCTCAGAGCAAACTTGTGGTATGAAATTCTAGATAACAATCTAGGTATTCAGACAACTTTTTCAGGCGAAGAAGTTCTTACTACTACAATATATTTCACTATGGGTAAGATAAATATTAAATTCATTTCTGTAGTTTATCATCCACTTGGTTTGATTTTCTTATAAGGATATGTAATTTCCCTTCATCACAGTTTCTTTATTCTAAGTTTATGTGTGGCGCTTTGACCCATTTAAAAACTTAGGTACAACAGAAAATATGACACCATTACTTGTACGTTTATATAGAATTCTCTAAGTATGGGTTTGTTACGGCAATCTTCCCATAGTGCTGAGAAGATCCCAGAGAGGGCAATTCCATATCGAATTTTGAGAATGACCTGTAGTGAAGAGGAAAAGGGGAAGAAATGAAAATCCTCATAAGAAAACAGACTGATGTGACCATTTAGGTTCGGATTGTGTCCTCTGCAATCTTGTGGGCTATTGCCTACTTGAATTGGAATTACATGGGAGTGGTCATTCTCTTAAAAATCCTATTATTTTTACCAATTTCCTTCTGACGATGTGTTCTGCAGGACTAGATGCTAGTCGTCGTATCTGGCGTCGGGACGCTGGTTATCGCGTCGCGTTTTCTAATATCAACTTACGCTCCTGCTACTTGCCGAATAGAAATTATATATTGTTATATACGTTACAGCGACCTATTTACAAACGACCAAATATGACAATGATGCAGTTTTCTTTCGTCTCTAGCAAGAACAAGCTATTCGTACAAAATTGTAAGTTTTAATCAAATGGTCTTTAAACGAAAACAATTCTCGTGTTCAGTGGCAGTCTAAGGTATTAGCTACATTGAAATTTTGTGTACTCCTCCCAAAGAGTTCAGCTGTTATATAATTACGTCTACTGTTGTAAATTGCAGAGGCGAAAGATTCTATAAATGCTGATATCTGTGCCGGTTTTCTTCATTTTGTCACAACTTGAGGGTGAAACAACATCAGTGAACTATGAATGCTCAGTACCTTGCGCCCTCCCACCATTTTGCTCTTGTGGTGTCACGTTAAACACAAGATTAATCCGTACATCATATGAGACTTTTCAAGTTTTATAAACTGTGACCTTTCATAAGATTTTGTCTCGGACAGAGCATATATTTATTCTTGATATTCTTTTTTATGTAGTAGGTAGGGCTATGTTGTTGAGATAATCAGAGATGACTGGCTCTTTAAACGGGAAAGATAGCTAGTTAACTACTTCTCAAAATAAAAAGCCATTATTTTCCTAAAAATAATTATTATTATTAATTATAATTATATGACTGATGAATATGTAATGAAAATGTATTATGTTCATGGATGTAACAGTCGAATTCTGAAATATTACATTCGGACGCGCTCTGTCGCTTAGAATGTTAGATAATACGTGAAGATTCGGTGTTTGCAATTTTACATACATTACAGGCCTTGATGCTTATTAATTGCTGATTCGTACTTCATAATAGGAAAATAAACATTATGTTGCTTCTTGAGCCCATAAAATGAGTAAGCTTACGTATTGAATCTTGTATAGTACATCTCCGTGAAGAAGAGCAAATTTCTCTTCTTGAAAACATCATATTTATTTGCAGTTCTTTGCTATCTCCTATCACCATTCATAAGATGTGATATTTAAATCATAAATGATCATTATTTTTATTGAATCTTACAAACTTTAATTAATAATTCAACACTGCTTATAAAGTTAATTAACATTTAAATATACAATTAATTAAAATTTAAAGATGTAACTGTACATTTTATTTAACAAGAAAAGGAAAATAAATCAGATATTTCAGTTCCATATAAGTTTTTAAAAGAAACCCTTTCAAAAATATCTTGTAATTAATACCGAAATAGTTTGTAGTCTTTCAAAAACACTCTGTGATAAACACGCCCTCACCATTTGATAAAACATGAGCATTTTATAATATTTCGCCATCTTTTTAAGTGATGTAGCAGGAGTGCAACTCAAGGTCTCGAAGGAATATGTTTATTTGCATTTAAGTGAATGTAAATTCTCAGATTCTCATCACACAATATAGTGGGATAACTTTCATAAATTGTTATGTCAAATCTCCAAAAAAAAAAGTGTTGCACTAAGAAACAACAAAAAAAAAAACTCCGTGGCCTGTAGTCCGCAAGCGAACTATACCGACGGAGCGAGTGGCCGCCACTTGTCGGCGAAATTAGTGCCAACATTTTGGGGTCTAGTGGTCAGAGTTCCTGGCTACAAATCCAGCGGTCCCGGGTTCGATTCCCGGCGCTACCAGATTTTCTGAGAAGTAGTGGGTCTGGAACGGGGTCCACTCAGCCTCATGAGGATAGTGAGGAGCTATTTCAAGGAAATAGCGGATCCGGTCTAGAAAACCGAGATTAACGACCGTGGGGATCCGTTGCGCTGACCACGCGACACCCTCTGTCCGCTAAAGTTGTGTTACGCTATGAAGAAGAATAATTTGCTTTCCTAGTTTGAGTTCTATATGGCTATAGAATGTTTCAAACTCGGAAGAATAAAATAACCGTTTGTTTATTTCTTATCTGTTTTTCAAAAAAGAAAGAAATGTTTTACTGTATGCATAATCTCTCATCTTAACGGAAAAGTGGGCATGGGAAAGTATGGCGCTTTCTTTCAGGCACAGCAAAGACAGTCCGATAACACCCACCTGCCATTTTACCTATCATCCGCTGTACCGTCTCCCTTATAACGTAACTTCATTGGCTCAAGGAATTTCACGTATCTATTCGAACTTGATGTGGCGTTACGCCTTTCATTGAGAATGGGTGTTCAAGGGTTGCCATAGCTTCGGAAAGGCGAGCCTTAGGCACTCTACTTACTGTTCATATTCAATTAAAATTTTTATTTCAAATTTCACTTTCCATGTTAAAGTATGTAACTTAACTGTTCTGTATAAATATTGTCACGTGTTACCTAGGCAACACAACAAGAAATTGTGTGGGTCTCGAATTTGGACGAATATGTTTATTGGACAATCACTCTTTACACTAATATAATTATTCGCACTTATAACGCCTTCAGACGTTTCCTCTTCACTGTTACACGTGCAGCGCTAATCTCGGTGGAGCGTCTTGGCTCTTCGTTCTTCGAAGCTCATCTGACTTTGCTCTCGTCGGATAGGAACTCTCTTCTTAGCTCTCGTCGGATACGAACTGATTGGGTCCTCTGAACTGTTATTCGCTTATACCCTACGTTCAGACGGGATAGAGACCACCTTGTCGAAAGGTTCAGTTACGCTGTTAGCTGGAATATTTATTGGCTGGTCTATCCGTTGCCGCGGAAATTCAACAATTCTGGCTCTGTTGGGTAGGCAGTTTCCTAGGTAGCATCCGTTCTCTTTGTCCGTTGCGCAGCAACGGATGTCCTACAGTCCGGCTTTCAGGCAGCACGTCACAGTATGTTTTGTTCTTGCAAATAATAATTATCCTATATGCATACTTTCTTCTTTGTATGGCCTCCAAATCGTTAAGTTCTAATATAAGAATATAGCTTCTTGTGAAAATTGCAATTTTGTTACTTCTAAGTTCAAAAATTCTATATTTTACTAAGTTGTAGGCTGATATTTTGGGTTTAGAATCCATGAATTGTAATCTGAATGTGAAGTTCTACTGAAATTGAGAGAGAAGTATCTGGCGGTGAATTGTAGACTTGTCCCCTTTCTGTACTAATCTCTTCATTTAGCAAGAACCATAGGCGGCGGTTTGAAGATAAGGCAACTTGGACCGCAGACGTCTCTAGTTAAGCTGGACAACAAGAAACTTAAGGCGGAACCCAGCCAAAGTTTGCGTCGCTTCACAATCGAAATCAAAGTCTTGAGAAGGATACAGACAGTGACAGCTTCTCATAAACAAAAAGCGCATCATCTCAGGCAGCTGGAATAGGAAATAGCTTTCGTACCCATGGAAGCTTATGATTACACATGTCTGCCTGTATATGAGGAGTCCTTCCCTATCTGTCCGGCTTATTGTTATGGAACTGACGTAGCTTCTACGTCACACTAGGGTTGGCGCGTGAAGTGAAGGGAAGGGAAGGGAAGGGGGAGATTGTTGGAGAATCTTATAGTCATGAAGATGATGCGAGATGAAGTTGAATCTTGTTGTATAACAACATAGCATCTGCCAGGGCTGACGTACTAAGTTTCTCCCCAAGTTTTCGGCGGGGTTTACTTCCACGTGCCCTACACACGCGGTGGTTTGATCGCATGTGACGGCGACGCCTACAAACTTGGACGCTTGGATTACGGAAGTTCGCACTTTGCTGAAATAATATAGGCTTGTTGCCGTATAGTAATTAAGGTACCTAAAAGCCATTCAGCTACGTGGATGTATCAGTAGTGTAGAAAATCTGATAAGGAGGTTTTATGCAATTGCTTCCTTATTTAGCACAATTGACGACCTCGAATTTGTCCGAAAGGCATATAGTTCATATAGACACATAAGAAAGGCGATTATTCATTACTGAGTAGTGTAATTTTATTTTAAAATCTCGTATACCTGTCAGACTTACGGCGACGATAAATTCTGGGCCCGTTGAAAAGGAGTTTTCATGGAATATATGAGAAGTAGGCTGATGTAGGGCTGCCGACAGCCATGGGAGATCTTTATCATTAGATCTGTTATAGATTTAGTCGAATTAGGGCAAGCAAAAGTATTATGCTCTTTCAGATTATCGAGCAAGTGAGATTACTTACTTACCTGTTCTCTATACTCAGGAAATTTATTACATTTCTTTAATTGTCCTGCACCAAAGTTATCAGAAATACAAATACATCTAAAACCTTCCAGCCACCTAACAATAACCACTGCCCATTATATCGTAGAACGCTTCACATAAATATTTTATAACGGATTTTTACAATTAAACAAAAGAAATCTCTTTTTTTGAAGAATTAGGCTGGAATGAAAATGCATTCACCACTGGTCACTGCAAACTCACCCGTTGCGAGTAAGCGAACATATTCCTGGAGCTCTGCCAGGAGCATCTCGGCACCAATGTGACCTCATTATATTCTTATACTTAATCGGAAGCCCTGGCTGCTAGAATAACATATCACGCATGGTTAGCGGATGATACATTTTTGTTTATATTACGAGGGTGAAAATGTATAAGAAGTTTGCTATCTCTGTTGGTGATTAAGTTACAATTTACTCCCAACATGACTTAGAAATATGAATAAACTGTGTAATGAAATTGATAAAGCGTTGGTCGGTGTGTTTACAGTCGGGGGTTTCAAACTACCTTCAGGAAGTCACTGGTTTTATTCTGGAATTTGTTTGGTCAACAAAACAAATTACGAAACTAGTGATGTGGTCATTCTTCAAGAAGTCGTCGATATTCCGTAAATATTTACTTTGAGGATAATTTTCTACTATGACTGAACACTACTCAACAAATAGTACTGTACTTCCCCCGAAGCATAGTCCAACTTGTCCAAACCATCATAATTTTCATCTCCCAGTTGCCTTTCCCTTCCTCTTCCTCTTCCTCTCCGCCACCTGCACTATGACGGAAATAGCAAAATTGTTTATACCATTTGCAGTGTTTTATTGCCACCTCATAATTGAAGCATGTCAGTGTGGCGGCGTGGCCCTGCACAATGTACCTTGGTAGCAGCGGATGTATATATATGGGGTTTTGGTTTGATGGGTCCCCGTTGCATTAATGGAGGCCGGTTTGATATACTGGTCTAGCGAGGTTTATATTTTGATGCATCGGGGTGGGGATGCATTATCTAACAATTAATTGAAAATGCACATCATCGCGATATAGGTTTACCTAAAATGCATTTACCACACCAGTAGCTCCCCTTTCCTCTCTATGTATCCATCCTTTTGATGATGCATTGGAGGTCAAAATAGCATCAATACATTAACCCACTCACAATAAATGCTTAATGATAAAGGTGCAGATGCGCCAGCTCGAAGCAGCGCTCTCTACATTTATGTATGCGTTTGTACAAATATCAGTTATCGATAAATGTGCTGTAGGTTAGCCAATGAGAATGTCCAGCTCAGTTTTGGCTTCGATGCGATTCGTCATTGCGGTGTCTGTGGTTGCTATAGTTACACCGCAGGCCACAGATTAATTCTCGTACATTTAACCGGAAAAACAAGCAGCTTGTGCGCTGGAATTTGGAGGAAATTTAAATCTATAAAGGGTGTGTGTGCGTCAGGTTTTTAGTTGGGTCTTCACTGCAACTTGTTCTCTGGAGTAGGTGAATGAAATTAAGTGAATATACAACGGTTAAAACTTTTTTTTTGTCGTAGAGAGACAATTCCTTGGTTTCATCTCAGGACCATTGTTTGACATGCTTTTTTTGAGCTTCTCTTGATCTTTATGGGTAAAATGAATTTACAGTTTTACCCAAAACACAACTTAAATTGCCTTGGCTTACGCGGAGTTTGTCTCACATTCAAAGGCCCGTACAATAATTCATACATACCTCTGGTAACGTTCGTCTTTTTTTTTTTTTGCTCAGTTTCAGCAGATGTCTACTGAATAACGAACTCTGTCCAGAAGAAATAGGACATTCTAGCTGTACGCCACCCTCGCACACCTCAAAGATTATTAATTAAATATACACCTTTTATTTGTTTATGTATTTCAGTGGATGTATTCCTTTACATTACTCAGAAAATGGGTTGACTTATAGAAGCATCTCTTTGCAATACTTCGGCCAAACACCCTTGGATTGATTGGTTTTCAACCCGTTTTGTTGTTGCTTCAGCAGAATCTGAAATACCTATAAAGTTGTCTATGGCCTGGCTTATTTGCCTCGTTTGGATTTAACCGTGATGCCAAATGGTAAATGTGTCCACGTATCCGGAGACAGTGCGGACCAGTTCCAGGTGGCGTTTCATTTCCGCGCTCATTGATGAGGACATCAATCTCGACCAATGCCGAGTTGTACTATCTTATATGGTCTCTGTAGTTATTTGTCTCGTGTGAATCCCCATGTAAGCAGCACTCGTAATTGAGCCGTCGAGTGGTGCCTCAGTCAACAATCCCGCGAACTCGTTGCAACTGGCGAGGAGTGGAAACCTACCGAAGCGTTACATATATAGTTTTTCTTCTTCGCACAACAGTTATATGATTGCGAAAGCGACACTTTCGTCTTCCCCCGTTCTTATCAATTTCATACTTATTTTTGATCGGTTTACTAACAGTTTGTATGTTAAGCGGTAAATGTTGAGAAAATAATTACTTTCGATGAATACTGACTTGTTGAAGTTATACACAAATAAAAAGTCTCAAATAGCCACTACAAACCTTAAAACAAACAAAAATCGACGTGCCTTATTTTGTTGACTTTTTTTGGGGGGGGGAATGTTACAGAGTGTTCCACATTTCTATAAGTTATAATTTAGTTCACATTGAGATGCGAATATAGCACAGGACTTTAAAAGAAAATTAAGCATAAGACTCCTCAGAACCGTATAGAAGTATGCGTAATATTTCATCTCTATCAGTTATAACACGAAGTCTTTAAAACTTCTAATTTTACTTGGAGTAATGCGGGTCGATTAGTTTTTCCCTTACAAGAAAAACTTCACAGTTTTAATAATATGGGAATGATGAACATTTATGTCAGTCCTTGAAATTCCTGCATTTTGTATTGTGTTGTGTCTTATGAAGACATTGATCTTTGTTATGAGATGTGTGATCTATGCATTCATAGAAACCGTGAATGTGGGGAGAATGATTTATTTTAAGACACTACTCCATTTCGTCTGGGTGGAGTAAGATGAAGTTACAAAAATACACTCACTGAAACCAGTCGGTCCCCCAACTTCAGGTAATTTGTATGTGAAGCACGAGTAAATAAGTTTGTGGAGGAAATGTAGGAAATGTATAAGATTATCTGGGTGGAATCTAAATATTAAAAGAAAGGATCAACGTGAACTGGATTAGAAACTACAAAACAAAATGTTGCCACTAGAAGGTCACGTGGAAGGAAAGAATTTTAAGAGTGTGGGAGTGATGCGCAGTTGTGGTATGAAAACCGGGAAGTTATGAAAATGAGAAACCTGAAAAGAAAATAGTGTGAAGAGCATATCTCGGGTGTGAGCCCTAGATTTTGGTGCTGTAGTAAGTATTTGACGGATATGTGGATTTATTCTCCTACGTTCGTCGCTTATTGCACGCACTTTGTACCAAGAGAGAGAGCATTATTATGTAAGATTTGAGGTTTTAACGGCAGTGACTATGAATAAAGACGTCTTCTTGGATGTGGCGCCGTGTCTGTTGCACCTGCTCTAGCTGGTTCTCTCGCTGATATCTTCTTGATGGAGGTGATACGTTCCTCCGAAACGTCGGTTAACACAATTTCTACACGGCGCCACATCCCAGAAAACGGCTTGCTTCATTATCGTTGTTGAGCACGAAGAGTTGGAGAACAAGTTCTTACAGCATAGTCTGTGGTACTGTCTTGGAATACGGCTAAAGAAAGACGTGCAAGACATAGGTCTATTTTCTCAAACGGAGAATGTAAATAAAGGTTATCATCACTGAAAGTGGTCGCACAGCGATCGCTGATTTCTATTGTTTACCCAGAATGTGACTCTGAAAATGCTCTCAGATGTATTATAATTTTCTTTTAATCTTCCATTATTGGATTTCTTAAGGCTTTTAAAATTTAAAATAATAACAATTTGCTGATGTAGTGAACTTCGTCTAATACGACGTTTCTGATTAAATTAACTTTTCAGGATAGACATTTGACTCATTTTTACTTTGTTTTCATTACGAAAATCAAACAAGTGTTTATGGCGATATTCTCTGCAGGCCAACAAGTCGGATTCTGTATATAACGGCTTATTACTAATTTTCATCCCTCATCCACCTCAAAATCCTTGTGCTTTACTGACGTCACATATTAATTAATAATGCATAAGTTTATAAATCAGTGTTTTGCCATCATTTGCCTGCCGCTCGATGCGTTGCGCCATCTCTGTCCCTCTTCTAACAGAAGCATCAGTCGCATTCTCTAAACCGCTGTAGCAATGATGGAGTGTATCCACATGCATTTGCATGAGTGGTGGAACGAGTAAGTGCATATATTAACCTAATCTGATGGCATGTGTGTGATGAGAAGGATGGGCTATTCAGCATTGCGATGTGCAATATCGAGAGATTTTCAAAACCGAAGTTCAGTTTGAATGTTAGCAGTAGTATAACAAAACCGATGGAAACCACGGAAACCAAATTGTAACCAGAACCTCAAAACTGCTTTACTAATGGAAGTGTGGGAAACCAGGATCCCACCGTTACCACACATGTACAAAACACACAACGGTCACGACCTTTAGTGTATGGACATCCAGTCCCAACTTGATGACAGTTGTGTTTATATATCTCTACCTGTGTTGTAATGAGAAGGTCCCGGATATGTACCAGTCCTGGGTTGAGAATACCAGGATAATGATAATTAAAATAACAGAGAAAATGCTGGCGGACTAAATGTACGTGTAGAACTGTAATCCTGTATAATAATCATTGTACAATTCGAATAAAATATATCTTGTCACGTGTCACGCACATATTTCAATCAGTAAACCTTATCGACCACCATCTAGTGACAAATATGTATTCCCAAAGCGAAGCTGTCCACGTGGGGCATTGATGTGCACCACACAATTCCCCTTCAACCACACCGTGTGTTTCTAACAAAACGATACAAGATCAGAGCCGAGCTATGTATGGGGGACTGTGGGAGGAATAACAGGTGTCTCGGGAGCGGTATCCTCTGTCCTGGAGGGGCTCCTCCAGCTACTTAGCATTTTCTTATTAGCAAATTATTACTATGCCCACTATTGAGAGCAGCGTATGTAGTTTGAAAATAGGAAAGTTAATATGAAAATGATATGAAACTGGAGGAAGTGACCTACTGGAACCGTATACACATAAAGTTCACCGTTTGTCTTCCTCATATACGTAGAATATATGAGAAAGTATTGTGGTCGTAGATATTTTATCTTCAGATTTTTGACGGTTTTACATTTTTGCAGCACCCAGATTGCGAAAAGTGGCTTGTAAAATTCCGTCTTTTTGTGTATATGTATGGCTATGTATGTACGTAGTATGTAGGTATATATATGTGTTTGTATAAATGCATGTTTGTTTGTTTGCATATGTGCCCCGCTTGCGCCTGAACGGATGGACGGAACTTATTCATATTCGGTACTCAAGAGTTTATCCATCATAAGTCGTTGTCAGATGATATGAATGCTGTGGATCCAAATACGTGGTAGATACATGGTGGCCCTCAAACAGAAAACTGCGATTTTCTTGAAAACTACTCTAAACTTATGATTAAACTTCAGTCAGATATGGAAGCCGCCTCTCTAAATAATATGCCTAGATGGTATCCTCAGATCATGATCTGTACGCCATCTGCAAAAGAAAGTATCTTTAATGTCTGGTCACAGAATATTTTAATTCTTCGTGTGTGTAGCATGTATGAAAATGTTTTATGAGTGCGAAAAATCGATATTGAAATTTTGGCAGGTTTACACGTTGGCAGCACCCCTCAATAACAAACAAATAAAATGTCGTCTGCCTGTGTGTATAAATTGTGACGTGTATACCCATTCCTACGGAACGGGTCCGTAAACACATTCCCACAACACACGTGCACGCGACAATAGGATATTTGTTGCTAGGTAACGGACCGGTAAACACGCTTCAGAAATAGAGACTGTGTTTTCTGCGTGGTCCGTGCCGAGGAGATTCATGAAGACAATCGGCGCTACTCTCTCTGACTAGACAGTTGATGGTTCAGTTGTGGGATGTTAACAAGCGGGCAACGGAAGCGGAAGAATCTCCATTGCTAAGATTCGTTACCGGGAAACGTCTAGTGAAGACACCGCAGAGAAATTGCCATTGCGGAGAGCTGTTACCAAGTAATGACTAGTGGAAATAGACTGAGAAGACTTAGTGTGAAGTGATTTGTAGTGTGGAGATCAGCAAGAGTGTTTAATTATTTGTAGATAGACCTGTGAGTGATCATTAAATACAAATACTGCTCCGAACGCCGTCTATAGTCACGTAACAATATGCATGTTCGTATATACATGTGCATATGCGCTTCGCTAGCGCCTGAATGGCTTGATGAATTCTGTTCCTACTTCGCATTTTGAGTCCATCTGTCATAGGTCGGTGCATGCCCGTTAGATGTGAACACTCTACCTCCAAAAATAAGGACCGTTCAAGCAGTCCCCAAAGAATAGAATTGCTGTTTTCTAAAAAAATTCTCGAACGATTTAGATTAAATTTCAGCAATTTATGGAAACCATATTTCTCTAGAAAGGGAACAGAGCAATTGGGATCTTCAGGAAAACAGCGGTATGCTTTCTAGCAGCCCAAATACAGTAAACCCTGTCTTAAACGGAATCTCAAGGGACCAGAAAAAATTTCCGCTGAAGCCAGGTTTCCATTTAATCAAGGTATACTATAATAACTAAACCAGGACATAAACGTATTTGAGACAAAACAAAACAATATGCTCATTAATTTATTCACACTATAATCATTGAACACATGCAAACAATACACTGAACAGGAAAAAATAGCAGTACTCACTTTTTATAATTTTACCAGAACTCCGGCAGAGTTTTTTTTGCACGCAGTTTACTCTCTTGGCTGCCTGACTTTTCACAAACACTCTAGCTTGAGAAATTAGAGTAAGCATGTCTGAATCATTCCGTTGCACGGCAAACTCCTGCACTACCTTTAAACTGTTGGCAGCATCCTGATAGGTCTTCACTCTACACTTTTCTTCTTCTACCACAATGTCATTTTCCTCTTCTTCCTCTTTCTCCTCCTCCTCCTCCTTCTCTCTTCCTTTTCGATTTTCTCTAAAATTCTCAACTAATACATCGATATCCATTGTGTCTGGTTCTGTTTGCACGTCTTTGTCTATGTGATGTAGTCCTCAGCATTGCAGTTACTGAAAGCAGCTTCATTCATGCAATGTTGTAAGTCCTTCTGGTCATTCTCATTTTCTACACTAGGAGCAACTTCTACCGTAGAAAATCCTGCTTTTTCGAAACACTTTGTCACAGTTTCTGGTAACAACTTCTTTACTGCTTGACTTATCCTAATAACCGCATCTAGAACCGAGACAGTTCTTGCAAGTTCAGAGGCGGATGATGTAGAATCTATATTGACAAGCAAGGATTGCATTAATAATTTACGATAGTGGACCTTAACATTCCGAATGATGCCCTGATCCATTGGTTGAGAAACACTAGTGGTGTTTGGAGGGAATCAAGCAAGTCGCACGTTGGAAAGTTCGATATGGGGGTGGCATGTTGCGTTATCCAAGAACAACAAAACATGCCGGTTTTGCATTTTCATTCTACCATTGAAGGCCGTTAACCATTCCTCCATGATCTGTGACGTCATCCATGCCTTTTTGTTGGATCTCGACTCAACGGGAAGTTTCTGTATGTCCATGTTTCGGAAGTATCGTGGCTTTGCTGCCTTGCCAATCACTAAGGTGTTCTCCATTTCACCTGATATAAAACCACATAGAAAAACAGTCAGTCTTTCTTTGCATAGTTTTCCTCCCAAACATTTGTCACCTTTCAGACATAGCGATTTATTCGTAAGCGCGCGGAAGAAGAGTCCAGTCGCATCACCGTTCGCTATGTTTTCAGGTTCATATCCCTCAATTATGGATGGCAATTTAGCTTCCCATTCCTCAATGGTCTCACTATTTACATCACTTGATTCACCACAAAGTTCATTAAAAACTATCCGATGTCTTTTGCGAAAACTCTCCAACCATCCGTTAGATGCTTTGAATTCAGTCTTCCCCAGTTTTTCAGCGACAGTTTTTCACCCCACAACCGGTGATTTTTCGCCCTCACACTGACAAACCACTCCCACACTATTTCATTAACGTCTTCATTTGCAGTTTTCTTAAGATCTCTTTTTATTTTACCATTAGCACAGGTTTCCCACCGCTTCAAAATTGCCGTTTTCTTCTTTAGAATCTCATACACTTGAGTTTTACCGACGTTAAACATCTTCATGATCTGCTTAACAGACAATTTATCTCGCTCACTCGCATGAATCACTTTTAATCTTGTGTTAAGATCAAGCACAACTCTTGTCTTTGTAGCCATGATGACAACTGCTAGACTAAAGTAAAACTGTAGGCCTAGAGCCCTTACTGAATACAATTTCCAGAAGGGGAAAACAATTCTGCTGAATCTCAGTGCAGGTAGTGCAGTACCGTTAGAAGCTTATTTTAAAGAGTTAGGAAAAACAAAATTCTGCAGAATGTATAGGATGCCTAAAATTACTGTAGACGATGCATTCCGGAAGACTGGAAATTTTCCGTATAAAGGCTTTGATTTCCGTTGTCCGCGTTAGACAGTATCCGTTCAATCCAGGTTATTTAACGTCTTTTTCAGCCCCAAAGTCAAGGGACCTGAAAATATTCCCGTTTAAGACAGATTTCCGTTTAATAAAGGGTCCGTTTAAGGCAGGTTTTACTGTATTTGTGTAGTGAGGCATTTGCAATGCATCGTACGATTTCTTTATAACTGTTATTACAATTTGTATGGTAGTGATCGAATACCAGAGAATCTTAGGTACACTGAGTAACGTGTCGTAAGTAAATGCTGCTCCCTTTCGCCATTTCAGACTGAGAACTTATAAGCCATTAAAAGGCAACGTGACCGAATCTGATTCGTCTTGCAGCATGTTACTGTCGGCACCATGCAACAGTTGGCCTTGTGCTATATGACCGTCGTTAAGCAGTACATTACCTGATAATTTATCGCAGTTCCTGTTTGTATCTAAATGGCCATTATGGTGCTCGAAACCTATCTGAACATATAAAAATAAAGCGGAGCACTACTGCCCATATATATTTCAACGTCGCTGTATTAGAAGACGCAAAATATTGTAACGTGTTTGTGTACTGAAGACGCCGTTTGGATTGGTAATTTGGTTTAATAACCACTTAGTTAAACACTCTCTCGTAATTACACTTAAATACAGCGCTTTCGCTGACTTACATATACTCCAGTTCACCATTGCACACGCACTAGGATACTGTCTCCCACTAGTCGTCTCCTAGCAATGAGTCTTCACACAGAAATTGTCAATTCAAATCACTCCAAATATTACACATGAAATCTTCGTCACACTTTATATCCTTACAGGGCGACCTGGTTCCCCTCCACTTACTTCCGTCACTCTCAGCTACTGCCAAATACTCACTAATAGTGACGAATACTGACGTCTGTTCTGCCCAATATTGTCGTTATATAGCCTCCGCACTAACCACACAGAAAACAGCCTATTTTGTAGGAACGTGTTTACTGAGCGATTGCCCAACAACGGACTCCATGTCACAGTATGTTCAGAGTTGTGATCGTGTTCAGATACAGTTATTGGAAGCACTGCTGTCCACTATTTCTCTTCTTACTCGATATTCTGTTACATTTGTTCCTCTAATTCTCGCAATGTATCGAAAATCACTGTGAATTTTACACCTGTACATTAACTTAAAATCAAAGGAATACCTTGAGCCTGTCTCTTGTATAATACATTTCACTTAAAATTAATTTTTACTGAATTTATTAAAATAGATCAAGTCAGGATGAATTTACAGATCGTTCATGAGTGCTGATACATACTTCCCCCTTTTCTAGAAGTATCGTATGGGTTTTAAATGTTCCAAATTTTAAGTATGACGGAGGATACGCGTAATTTGCTTTAAGAACAAATTACTTATAAGGCTTATACAGGCATACGATATATTTAAAAAAATAATACTCTTTGAACCTTATTTTATTACTTAAATCAACATTTAATGCTTGAAAGTCTTTAATCGTGTTAAATAATTTCTCATACTGTAGACATACTCGTACATAGTATTGCTATTTCTTGGACAAAATCTATTACATTTTTTTATATCAAGTTCCATTAAATATATGCTGTATTTTACAACGTAAATCTAAGGATCTGTGACGATGGCGCGTCACTAAACCGGCATATATTTGGGACGTTTTCCATCCCAAATTTTCACATGCCTAGTTGCAATAGTTCTTTAGTTATCGCAGTATTACCGACAGATACGATGTTACCTTACATTTGGAGGACAGAATCCAGCTCTGTCCACCGGCACGGCGGCCACTGATTAACCTATTGTACCTGCCCCGGGTGATTATGATGATGAAGAATTTGGTGGAATGGAGATTGGCAGGGGAAACCGAAGTACTCGGAGAAAACCCGACCCAGCGCCACTTTGTCCACCACAAATCCCACTTGACAAGACCCAGGATCGAACCGGGGCCGCTGCGGTGGAAGCCAGCGACTAACCGCTTGAGCTATGGCGCGGCCATGTCGGCGAAGTTAGTGCCAACTTTTGCGGATAGAAGTTGTCACGTGGTCAGCGCAACCGATCCCTACGGTCGCTAATCTTGGTTTTATAGACCGGAGCCATTATTTCCTTGAAATAGCTCCTCATTTATCCTCACGAGGCTGAGTGGACCCCGTTCCAGACCCACTACTTCTCAGAAAATCTTATAGCCCCGGGAATCGAACCAGGGACCTCTGGATCTGTAGCCAGGAACTCTGACTACTAGATCACAGAGGCGGTCTCACTTTGATATAAAACTTTTTGAAAGTCGTTCGATTGCTTCAAAAGTTGAACTGGGGGAATCACAGAGGAGTGTCTGTGATTATCATATAGTCATGAAGCTGGATATAATCATGGTGGTCTTATAAGCCCACATTTTTCTTAAGAGAAGAAGAAAGCACGCTAACATACTGAAACATTAAATAAGATAATTCCTCATAATTCTCAGCGGTGCCTCGTGTTTGAGAACTGAACTGGCTAATAAGCTCAGTCTTTGCAGATTGTGATAATGACTGAATATTAGTCAACACATATTCCAAAGTTGTAAAGGATGAGTTCATTAATGAGCTGAAATAATGTGATTATGTAGGCATTAGATGGAAGTGAGGAAGTGACCACCTTCGCACTTAGCATTTGGTGCCATCCTTGCAGAAGAAAGAGCACGCTTTATCCACTGGTTATGGGACTGGATGTCCTAAAGACCCCATATGGACATAGTGGCAAAGAAAGAAACCCAAACACCCTTATCGTGATTCGAGCCGAACATAATTTATAAGGCTCATACGAAAACCGTGGGAGTAAACTTTTATGTGTAAGGGAGGAAATATCTCGTCAAATAAACAGATAAAAGTCAGCAATGTGAGTACAATCACTCTTATCGCACTGCAAACACAGTGTACGAGCACTTGCATGTATGTGGTTAAAAGCGGAAGGATTGTTTGAAAATATGACAGATCCTTATCTCCTGATCAGCGATATCTTTGTACTCTATCCTCTCAATTCTAATTATGATGAGTTGACAGAAATTTAAATGTCGATCAGATAGAAAAAATTAGGTATAAATTAAACGCGGCGTTAAGAGACACCAACACTGAGAATGTATATGGCAGATGTTGTGAGTTTCACGGTTAAAAATTAATGCATATTCTTCCATTTTGGCGACGTCTATAGTATAATTTATTCAGTTATGGAACAATTGTTACTTATATATAGCACCAGAGCACAAAAATTTGTATTGAAAGGGTTACATTAGTCCGTATATCAGAGTGGCCCAGAGAGGACTTTTGAGTGTATGGTACAGAAACATATAATTTTATAAAAGAATACTTCACTGTCAGTTGAGTACATTCAACTTTTCAAAATACCGTATATCGTTGGATTCATTAATGAAACTATAGCGAAACATGGACGTTGAAGAAGAGAGAGTGGAGTAGAATTCCAGGAGCAGAAATGAGATACCTAGGAACTGTCTAAGGTTGCACTACTGGGTAGATCAGTTATTGAAATTTGAATGTACAAAATGAGATGTATTATCTCTTCTTTATATGAAAATATTACAGAGTATAGAAACAAACTGAAAACACATTTGTAATGGGTTTTTTATTATATTTATTTATTTTTTTTATTGCTAATTGGGTGGGACTAAGTTCCTTGTACTGCGGCCACTTCTGGCCTATTGTACCAGCCCTAGATGATAGGTGAGGGTGATTGTGGACCAATTGGTGGAATGAAGATTTGCAGGGGAAACCGAAGTACTCGGAAAAACCTGCCCTAACGCCACTTTGTCCACCACAAATCCCACCTGACCAGAGCCGGGATCGAACCCGGGCCGCCGCGTTGGGAAGCCAGCGATTAACCGCTTGAGCTATGGCGCGGCCCTTTGTAAAGGGTTTAACAGGCTCGCATTTCACTTAAAGCCTATAAATATCTTTCGTTTGGTGGGCGAGACGTAGGAACATAAGAAATTGGAAGGATACGTAACAATATTACAGACTAGAGCAGTCGATTCGCCTAATCCATGACGTGATTATAATTGTGTCTGTTACTGAAATATCGGAGTAAAAAGATATGGAGGAACTGAAATTTTATATCTGTATTGTCACGGTTTAGGATGTGACTGTTAGACGGGGTATGGATTGGATTAATTGGATTTATTGACCACTTCTACACAGCATTCGGAACTACAGGCAAGACAGCGCTATCGCTGATCTACACTTTACAGTTCACCGTTACACATACACGTTCTCAGTCTTTTGCACGCTCCACTAGTCGTTTCCTGGTAACAGAATTTAACACATGGGCTCTCTTCGCTGCCGGACTTTCAACTCTCAAACGAACTCTCTCGAGTCCTCCGCCATCTGCCATCTGCCAACTCCGGAACTCCAATCCACTTCTCTGCTGCACCTGCGAACTATCTCATTGCCATCTCCTCTCAGTCATCTTCGACTGCCGATTCCAGAGGCTTCCTCAATTCTGATATTTCAATCACGGTCAAAGTTACTTTAGGACTGGCGGTTTACTGCCAATCAATTCATTTTGGAGTCACGTACCTTGAGACAACCGGCGATATTTTTTCAACTGAACCTTTGCGGTCATAGTCCTTATGTAACACCTTTTCTAAGGCCGCGGCACAGCTCAAGCGGTTAGTCGCTCGCTTCCCACCGCGGCGGTCCGGGTTCAATCCCGGGTGTAGTTAAATGGGATTTGTGGTGGACAAAGTGGCTCTGGGGCGGGTTTTCTCCGAGTACTTAGGTTTCCCCTGCCAATCTTCATTCCACCAGATTCTCCATCATCATAATCACCCGGGGCAGGTACAATAAGCCAATCAGTGGCCGCAGTGCCGAGTGGACCCAGCGACACTCCACTCCCCACTAAACGAAAAAAAAAAAACACCTTTTCTGACGAGAAGATGGAATTCTCTCTTTCAAGTATGCTTGGCCTTTCGTCAAATATACGTGTCTCACATACAGCATGTTATAAGATCATGCTTATGTTACATATCTTATGCTACACCGGCAGCTTAATCACTTGAACGGTCGTAAACTTGACCACCGCCAAGTTTAAGCCTTTTATATTTTCGTTTGTGCATGTCGAAAATATTTTCTACAATACATATGTGCTTTGGAATTCTAATGAATTATCTCAGAACTAAGTAAGAATAGCCAAGTTCCAAGCAGTTCCAAGAAGAGTCTAGGTTTATCTGTCAGTTGCAAGAACTTTCTTTGACTATTACGATGTTAATATTCCGGTACAGTTTCTGTTATAAATTCTACGACTCTTCAGCAAAGATGCAGTGTGCCATTCCAAATATAATCCTCGTTACGGAAATGACTAGTGACAGAATTCTAACATCCACTTTTCCACATCTAATTATTTAAAGTTACTACTAAATTAACATTCGTTCAAGGAGTTTTTAAGGCAGTCCCCTACGGTTATGAGATACGAGACATTTGAATATATAATTCAACGAAAAATTGGCGAACGTATTTGTGTTTCATTCTGTCCTCATAGCTTATATACTGCTCATTTGCTAATTGCCTGTGTACTGTAATGTACGCCCCAACCCTCTCTCTTGCACACTCATCCCCTACCCTCAATAATAATTAACACCAATGTTTCGTACCCTCCACTTCGCCTGTGGCAGTCTTGACGGCATGAAGACGCTGGCAAGACACTCGTCTTCTGCGGAACTTCAAGTTCGAGCATA
The DNA here is from genome assembly GCF_002891405.2 of Cryptotermes secundus. NCBI lineage: Eukaryota > Metazoa > Arthropoda > Insecta > Blattodea > Kalotermitidae > Cryptotermes > Cryptotermes secundus. The sequence continues at coordinate 371,271 of NW_019739942.1, forward strand.
GTATAACAAGATACTCTGATATTTCTGTGTATGTCAAGTATTTGTACAGTGCACCTAGAAACAATGTTGACCACCTACAATTTGAGTGGATCAAAGGAAGAAAAGGGGTTCGGCACTTCCTTTTTAGAATGATGACGTATTAATAGAGCAGGAGTTATTAAATTCCTAAGCTGCCTCCGTAGTCTAGGGGTGACGTTCCCACCTCATGAATAAAGGTACGCGGGTTCAAAATCCCGGCGGAGGTCGTGGAATTTTTAAGGGCGGAAAAATTCAGGGATCAAGTCCTCCGGGAGGGACTTTAAGTCGTGGGTCCCGTGTCGTAGATTTACGGCACGTTAAAGAACCTCATGTCTCTAGGAGACCTCTGAGCAAAATTAGGCCAAGTTTCCCTCCCAACTAGTTTCCAATTCCTCCGGTAGATGGGGAAGTATCAAGTACCACTGCCAGAGGAAGGGGGGACCTCTCTGATAGAAAGGGACTAAAGTATTAGATACCACTGCCAAGTAGAGGGTAGAAACCTTGCTGGCAGAAAGGGACTAGGAACCCTGCCAGAGGAGGGACGATCTCGCTGACAGAAAGGGACTAACTATTAGATACCACTGCCAGTAAGAGGTTGGAACCTCGCTGGCAGAAAGGGACTGATAGTAAGCACCAGTACCGGTAGGGTATGGAGACAGTAGAAATTAAAAGGGGACGCACAATGGACCAGTAACCGGTCTAAGTGCATGGGGAAACCCACTCCCTCAATACGGAATACGGAATATTAAATTCCTAAGAACATCTAATCTATCTATCTATGGCTCTGCAGTCCTTTGTTGGGTCTTGGCAGCTTTTCAAATTCTTAATCGTATACGCTGTCGTAAGACCCCTTGGACAGGAGATCAGCCCGTCGCAAGGCCTCTACCTATACACAGAACAGCACAAACAGATTAAACGCACACAGACATCCATGCCTCAAGCGGGATTCGAACCACAGTTTTCGAGCGGACCAAGACTGTTCATGCCTTAGACCGCGCGACCACTGCGATCGGCAAGAACATCCAATAGAGGCTTCTAATCCGGAGGGCCGTGGTGGTTGAAGGGATGTGATATATGCAACAGAATATGTGATTCAAAGCATTTGGAGTTCTTAGCGGTAAGCAGACAACTGCAGGTTTTTTTGTCACCCTACGAGATGGTAATATTTGACGAAAAGTTCAAATTATGAAGTTTATTTTTATGCAATTTTCGCCATAACGAAAAAGCATGAGCATTCATTGATACTGAGATACGAGGAACTTCGGAGAAGTGTACAACATCAATTTATAAGCTAAGCAAGTAAATTCCTCATTTGTTTCCAGGGTGAGTGTTCTACAAGTTACAGTAACTTTTTAGATTATTTTTCCAAACATTGGTTCAACATCATCGTCTCATTCCATTTCTTTTAATGATGTTATGACCTATGTAGTTTGAACAGTGACATTAAATAGCAGATGATCAATCACTCATATACGAGAACAAAACTGAGAGAGACTTCGGGTAATGCTAGCTATCATTCAGCCCAGAACCTTTTGCCTTCTTACCTGCCGTCTGTAAACGTAAACATTAAAGTATACAAAGCTATAATTTTGCCTGTGGTTCTCAATAGGTGTGGACCGCACTGTGTGTGTGTATTACTGTGCTAGTAAATTGTATCTCTGACACAACTGAGGCTATAATGAAATTACAAACATCACTCAAAACAAAGTTTTTTTTTCCTTGGCACTTCAGCCCCAGTGGGCCTTGCCCTACCTCCATGAACTTCCTTTCACTTCGGGTTTTTTCTAGATCTTAGACATTCTGTAGGACTCCTTGGGCGAGTGATGAGCTCGTCGCAAGGCCTCTACCTGTACACAAACACAGAAAAACGCACACAAACTAAATATCCATGCCCTGAGTGTGATTCGAACCCACCATCCTGGCTTCCGAGCGAGCGAAGACAGTACATGGCTTTGACCGCTCGTCTACCGTGACCGGCCAAAACAAAGTTACTGTACTAAATTCAAGCATGCAAAAAATTTTACATGCCGACAGTGAGAAAACACGGTCTCCACTGGACTTCTAAATTTTAAAATTTTAATTGATTGTGCTGATATTATCAACAAATTTATAAATTAATTTTTCTTAATTGCATTGCTATTTTAATTTATCATGGTTTCTAATGGTAAAAGTCCCTTTTAAACAACTATTAACATGTGTTTATCATATATGTAAAGTATTTCCTTTGTAGCGTTGGCTTTACCTTCTAATGATGGCGAATAGTATGTGAAACTTTCAAAGGCTTTTTAAATACATTAAATTGTTGCACTTTATGGACCTTGTAAAGTAAAGCTATCCCTGTATCCCTGAAGGTCCATAAGGTTGTGAGACGTTGAAGGTCCCAGACTATCTAGAAAATCAGCTCAAAGATGGCGGTAAGGTTGTCAGCCTTACGCGCCGGCCGCGCTTTACTCCCCAGGAAAATTATTTAATTAATTCCTGGTACTCATTTCTGTTAGAGGCTGAGTAAACCCGAGGGCCATAGTGCGGCTGGAAGGATTAGGTAAACTGAAAAAAATCCGATGACCTCATCGGGACTTGAACCCGCGACCTTTCGGCTTGTAGCATAGCCCCTCTGATTCTTATTAATCCGTTGTAATTCTCACTTGGATTACTTCTTACTGTCTATAGAATTTAAATTCAGCTTAGAACTGAAGTATTTTTGCATATTTCTTCTCCAAATTAATATATACCGTATATATATAATAACTTTGTATACAGAGCGAAACTAATAACGCAGCATAACAGCAGTTTCTGATTTTTAGAACATTAGCTCAGAATGTTAGATATTATCTGTTACTTCCGTTATGAATAATCCGTGAAAGCTGTAAAACGTTTACAAAATTAATTTCGGTATCATACGATCCGTGGATGTTCATTAAAGTAAGGTACAATAATTTCGGTTTAGTACTGGATATTTTTGTACTTTTAGCGTGTAATAGGGAGCATTGTAAAGCATTTTGACATTATATAATCATACTAGAAGTTTACAATGTGTTAATGCATTCCCAGACTATGTAAGAAGAAGTATAATACGTGCTGATATATGGCTGTGTATACACGTATACATTGTGGTATGTCCTCTGAAAGCCCCTGAAATTTAACCAGAAGAGACGTCCGTTACTAGGTTACGGCACAATAAAAAGTGACGCAACAATGGAACACGCCACGCCACGCCACGTACCAATGGGAGTACGGCTGAGAACTGTTCTCTCTACGGGTCAGCGCCGATAGTAACGTCATGCTACAATAGAGGAATTGTTTTTAAAGTTTGTAGCTTGTATCTGGGAAGTATTCGATTCAAATCTGGGCCGAGGGACTTGCTCTGCATCTAGGCGAATAATGATAAAATGATGTACTGCTGTACCCAGAAATAAAGCGATTGGAGAACACGGTCAGGAAACCGTTTGGTTTTTTTATGTCACATGTGTCGAGTCATTGCCATTTGTATCCTGCCTTTCTCCATGAATACACTATTTATAAAAGGAAAGTTCCCAGTCAAAGCACTCCGCATCTTTATGCTTATACACGTACTTACGTACCTTGAATAACACTATCATTTATTTTTTAATAAAATAATGGCGAGTTTATTTTTTATAGTTTATTCAAAGACGTCATTCAGTCTAACTTTGTAGCGTGAATGAAGGACTGGAAAGGACGTGGAAGGAAATATTCATAGTCTAATTTAAGGTGTTATCAAGACATTTTTGTGGAAAGCCAGGGATAAACCATAAAAGAACTCATTGAGGATAAATCCTTCTCCTTACAGAGATTCACACCGGGCATCTCCCGAATACAAGTCAGAATCTTCAACGTTTGAGCCAACATGCTTGGTCAAAATAATGGTGAAAAATTGTGTATGAAGGGAGGTAGTAATTGGTGAGAACGACTATTGTCGCGGAAACAAGACTGCACACCATAAGTTGAAGAGTAAGGGAGTGACGTGGATGGCGCAACAGGAAGTAGAGGTCACTTGAACTCTGCGTTTTCGCGAGTGACGTCACAATATTGTGGCTTATTTGCTCAAAGCAAGAACTGTGAGGACAGAGAAACAGATATTGCTAGGTAACGACTGCTGACACGCAACAATGGAGTAACTGTCGGAAATGGTGTTTCCTGTGCCTTCCGTGCCGAGGCTGTATAACGATAATCAACTTATTACGAGAGTTTTGAGCCGGTAGTTAGAAGAGAGGAGGTTGGTGTGAGATGGTCGCCAGCCTGCGGGGAGTGAGCCCGAGAGTAGAGGATCGTCCACAGTTGGAAAACTCTACTAAGCAGCGCAGTGAATACCGTGACTGAGAACATCAGTCTTTGCGTGATAGTGATTTGTGAAGCGTAGTCACGAGTCGTGTGTTAAAGTGTTCAGTAAATCCGATTATCAATCCAAACTCCGTCAGTTGTCAATCACGCGAAAATACATTACAAAATTATAATTTTTCAAACACAGATTTCCGAGGGCACAAAATTTGAATCTGGATACCATTTATGTTTTGAAGTGTCTAATTAATAATATTTAATTTATTGTTATGAATTATACTTTAGTACCATTCCGCCTGGTTACTGCATTGAATTTAAATTCAGTTTACGGTTTCCATACCTGAAGTAAGTCTTACCAAGGTACAGACATATTAAAATGAATATACAAATCTCGGTTAACGGCCGTATGTTACTAAAATTTCTGCATGACGTTTCGAACGATGTTCAGATTACTAGAACATGACTGTACCTTAGCAAGTAACTGTAATATCTCGTTAATATTTTACAGGCGTTATACGACTTATAGAGGGTGTCACATTTGTTACGAATAGTAAGAATGAGATGGAAGTTTAGTTGGATGGTTAGAGACGGGAGACGGGTGGGGAGGAACTTGAGAAGATGTAGAGAGAATGAGAGAGAGAGAGAGAGAGGGGGGAGTTGGGTGGGAGAGAAATTCGTATAATTAGCCGGCTGCGGTAATTATGTTGGGGTTGTCTAAGTAGCTTGTGTACAAGTGCCTGTGTATGTATGTGTGTGTGTATACGGAACATTCAGGATGGGTATGGCAGTCGAGCTGTCTCTCTCGCAAGACGTTTTGTGCTTGTGTGTGTGTTAGGCGTCATTCTATCCGACACTGCTAATTTGTCACATAATTTCAAATATTTTAAATTGTTTACCTTCCAGACATGTCGATTTTTCCCCACAACATTTATTTTATCTGAACGTTACTCGTCTGCTGTGAGTTTGTTGCGCTTTTCTCTTTTCTTATTTTTGATAATTTATTTTCTGTTATCCAGAGAGTCGAGATCCATCAGTATAACGTTAAAACATTCGGTGGTCACGTAGTGGGTACATTTAATTTTAAAATGCATTCTTTGCGATTTTACATGCCTATATGCCCTTAATGTTCATTTATTGCTGATGCAAATATTTTAATTGGATTATAAAATATTTATTTGGTCTTCGTTTAATTAAACGGGTAACCTCACTGATATAAATCTTGTGTAGGCCCATTTGAAGGAGGTTGAACTCCTTTATTTCAAGGAGCAGCTTTCTTTGCCTTTTGGTTACCACATCCTGTCGTTCTTCATACGATGTGATACATTATATATATATATATATACACACACATATATATGTGTGTGCGCGTGCGCGTCGATGTGCGCGCAGAATAAATTTTGCAGTTTGTCCAACCATACTAATTGTAGTTGCATTTTCAATGAAACCTAATCATCAAACCTTGTAACTAATTAGGATAAATGTACAACTATACATTTTCTTCAAAACATACAGAAATACAGTAGTCTAACGGTCAGTTCTGATACGCTGCAGGTACAAATGTGCTGTCTTTAAGTTTTTCACACTACCTAAGATTCTGAAACGACTTCACCTCAATTTATAAACCATATTCTATTATGGTTACGTGAAACGAATTATGAATGAAAGATTACCAAAAATAAAAATGAATTGGGATCTTGTAGCAAAAACATTAAAAGTGAGACCAAGAATAGTTTAATGTACGAAGAGGAATGGGTGGATTTTTGGCACCGGAAGTTTGCGTCAGTATTGTGAATCGGATACTATAAATACATTTATGAATTATATTACATTATTATAATATTAAATATATATGTATGATTTATATATAATTTCCATAAGATATTCAGTTCAGCAGTTGTTACAGATATCATTAATGCTTATAATTAATGTTATGAACAATGTCTTTACACGATGAACTGTTTTTATGAAGATCTGTTAATCCCTTGCTTGATTTGAGCTTCATATAAAGCAGGGTTTGTATTTGATCCACATGAACCATAATTAAATTCGGTCGACTGTTTCAGCGTAGAATCTCCAACACCAAATGTAATCGTAAACCGATTGGTAGTTCTGTACAGACGTGCAGGTACGGCATACCCCAATATGTAATTATTTTATACACCTTTCTGTGTTGATTATATAACGAGGCTGTCAATATCGAGACTATATTGCATCGATGAGATGATTAATACATGCTGAGAAGTTGGTGGTTTGATAACTGGTAGGGGAAACCGAAGTACTTGGAGAAAACGGGCAGTAGTGTCACTTTGTCCACTACAGATCCCACATAAAATGACTTGGGAATAAACCCTGGCTGTCGTAATGGAAATCCGGCAACAAATCACATGAGCTATGGTAAGATCTGTTTAATGGTCTTAGTGCAAAGTACACACAATGCAGTGCCTGACTGACGCTTCGCTCTCGTCAATTATCGATGGGTCTCCTAATTTAAAAATACTTAAGCGGACGGGGTAATTTCCTCACTTGCATACCACTTCGTAAAAGCAAGATAATTTGCAAGGGAATCGGAGTACTCACAGAAAACCCGCTTCAGGGCCACTTTGTCCACCACAAATCCCACACATGACTTGTCGCCGCTGTGAGAAGCCAGCGATTAGCCGCCTGAGCTTAGCATAGTTTTCTACTTAAGTTTTCCTAAATAGGTTGCAGTGAGGAAAAGGGACAACGAAAATCTGCTGGGGCACCCAAAACACGATACCAATGGGTACAACAATTTTAACGCCAATGTTGGTCGAAACATGTTTTAGAAGACGTGTTGCACATAAGACGGTTGAATCAGTGAGTTGATTAAGTGCTGTGCAACAGGATGCTATAGTATAATGTTATTTTCATGTGATTTGCAGAACTTCAGAATGTGTGGTGTAAAATGTTGAAGTCCCTGTTGTTAACTGATTAAGCACTACGCCATGAAGGTGTATGGGGGGGGTGGATATATGTATCCAAGTATTATCGACCTCAGCACTAGTTTGGGGGAATAATATCTTTATTTAATTAATGTATTTAACGAATAATTTTATCCTCCAGAAACAACAATTTTGAAAATCATTCATGGGAGAGAACTGTTGACCGTTATTCCGCTAAGTAAGTATAGGGATTCGTTAATATTCTAGCTTTAGTTATCAGAGGTTTTTATACATTATGAAACATTAGGGTTATACAGTACATTGGTTTGTATTCTACGGCTACTAGTGGTAATTTTTTAAAAACTTACCGGATCTTCTCAAGAGCTGCACGAAATAATTAGCCAATTGTTGTTTTAATATGTGTCTGGAAGCATCTTACAGTTAATTAAATGGATATCTTGTCACCTACGCCAATTTTACTCGTGCACTGCGTTCGAACTTGGTTCTCATATGAACTGTCGCTCCTCTATATTACGAACAGGTCGGTTTGCATTCTAATATATCGCCAAAATGCAGTTGAAGCGGGGAACAGGAGTGTGGCCGTGCGTCTCCCGCGAGTATACAGTGTCCCAGTATTTGAGATGTATAATGAACCGACATTTGTGGGTTCCCTTGGGCGCTTATAACTAAAATTCTGAAACGCCACCACCAATACCACCGACCTCCCTTCCCTTCGGCCCGAATTTTTACCGCATGTTCTCCTATCTGTATTATGACGTATACCTATTAGCCTAGCCAAACCGTTGTCTCACCGTCCACATAATCGCCCCCTCCAAGCTATTTCGCCTGCATGCATAGGGTAATTCTCTCGGTACGAGACTTTTTCCATTGGTAGAAAGGGTGGCGTTGTATATACCTGACATTGCTTTTTTTTTTAGTTGTTGGAAGATTTAATTCAAGCCCATCAGCTTGTAGGCTTATACGGTCCTCAGCTCTATACTTCAGAGAACCATCATTAAGCCGCAACATATTACTTTCTTTTTAAACTCTCCTTTACAGTGAATCTTCAACTGAATTTTATATTGTAGTACAGTTGTTCTACAGTGTGCACTTAAAAGTGGAGTGAGTTTTTTTCATCTCAGCCTCATTTGAAAGGTTCCTAGATCCAATTGTTGACTAGTTTTCCCGACATTTATTATGTTCTTAGACATTATCCATCGTCTTGTATATTTTCTAAAATAAAACCTCCCTGTTTATTTTTTAAAACAACGTTTCGGAGATTGGGTTCTGTCTCCGTCCTCAGGTAAAACCTACTCAGTTGGGTCCAATAGGTAGAGCTAGCTCCTATCTCCGGAGAGTGCTCCTGCTTTGGCTGCAGACATCTGCTAAGGAGTCCACGGGCTACGTTGGCGATGGTGTTTGAGAAACCCCTTGCACCAGTATATGCCGCAGTACCATCACCGGAGGGGTGTAAAATGCCGTTTCGCACTGCGAAACCGAAAGCTAAACGCTGGAAGGCTAGCGGTTTCGTGTATGATATACTCAAACAGGCAATTCTACACAAGATCATTCCGAAACCGGTAGTTTTTTTTCTTGAATACGGTAGTGACATCCCGTTCTTAATTCAGTAGTCGAAACAGTGTTACCATCGTTACGGTTACAAAGTCCGCTGCCCCCTGAAATCCCGTCACTTCATACCGGAATGTCTTTTCTGCGTTTCCAAAACTTTTTCTGTTGCCACAGATTCTGAGATATTTTTCTTCTATAGACTCAAATGATATTTCTGAAATTATGTTATTAACGTTACGAAATTTTGCACCCAACACAACCCCTGCAATTTCATTGCATTCCTTGAAAAATCATGTGTACTACCAGTAAACCCCACCATAAAAATCGTAGCAGGATTCAGACTGAAACTTCACCTTCCAGAAAATGGCAAACAAAAATCAGCAATATTAATTGAACCAATGTATATGATTGGCCTCGCCTAACGGAAACCGAAAGTTTAAAAACATTCATCAAGAGAGGAAAAAATGGCCTGTTGCATTGAAAGAGTAGAAAGAGTAATTCCACCTTTGGTCCGGGTAAAATTTCCGTCTTAATTAAATAAATTTGTGCTTGTTAGTTAGGATATGCTTTCAAACCTGGCGGAGGTCGTGGAATTTTTAAGGGCGGAAAAATTCAGGGAACAAGTCCTCCGGAAGGGACTTTAAGCTGTGGGTCCCGTGTCGTAGATTTACGGCACGTAAAAGATCCTCATGTCTCTAGGAGACCTCTGAGCAAAATTAGGCAAAGTTTCCCGCCCAAGTAGTTTCCAATGCCTCCGGTAGATGGGGAAGTATCGGGTACCACTGCCAGCCTCACTGGCTGAACGGGGCTGATAGCGAGCACCAGTACCGGAAGGGTATGGCGACTGGTAGAATATCAGAGGGGGGCGTACAATAGACTATTAGTCGCGGTGCATGGGGAAATCCACCCCCTCCAATAATAATAATAATAATAATA
>NW_019739942.1:381010-412057 GCF_002891405.2 Cryptotermes secundus
GGATATGCTTTTTTGTCATAGAAAACTTATCTCGTAATGACAATCAGCTCTAAATTTGACTTTTCAAATTTCTTTTAGAATTGTTCACTTTGTTCTTGTATTCTAATGCATCCCTTTTAATTGGCCTCATAGCAAGAGAAACTTTTGCCACCACCTACACTACAATGGATTTGAAACATTTAATGTACTATTACTCAGTATAACGACAAGACGTATTTTATAACTAAGGTTTCATGGAAAGAATTAATTAACCATTATTTTAAAGCTATTACAAAAAAGTGAAGTCAGATTTACATCAGACAGGGTGAAAATATCCTGAACTCAACAAAGCGGATGCAGCATTTCCGACATGTCCGCCATTTTCTCTCGCAGTGCGTTCTACTTTTGTGTATAATACCAACAGTACACAAAATAGCAGCATATGATGGGGAGAAATTTCTTTTACTTTATCCTCTGTTCCTCTTCGTCCCACTCACCTAGAGGATGCAAAAAAGAAAAACTACTTTGTTGTGCTCCTCAAACCACGGTTTAAGTGTTATTCTACCGTCAGGCCTAACAAAATATGATTTCTCTCGTATTTTATTTTCTCCAAGATTGAAACAGAAACCCTTTCTCAAAATCAGTGAACTCCGGACGATGGACGAAGTAAAAAAACATTGTTTTAAACGATGTTTCTTGATTTTTCTCTGATGAGATTATCGGGGAAATGCTTGGAGGCAGCACGTTCAATTCTGTCCATTGTACCCCGTGACAAATTAGTCAGCAGATCCCATTACTTGGTGTGTCACTTGGGATGCGGAATTTAGTTGTAGAGTCTATTTTTGAACATAATAATCAGCTAGCAATGCGGTGTAAATGTCACCGCGTGATGGATGGTGTTAACAAATCATTAGTGAGATTGTTAGCTCCGTGTACCCATGCAGTTTGGCGCCGCTGATAGCAACGTTTTTGCAACCTTACAGGGATTGTACATAGTTAGAAGGGGCATAATAAACCCACAGCCCTGTATATAAAATGTGTATCTAGTATGGAAGTATGTATTATAATAATACAAGGAATATATTACACTTGGTCGTCGACTTAAGACCTATGCGACTTACGACCGGCCGCACTTCCGACCACAAAAAAATGATAAATAAATAAACAAATTAATAATAAATCAGGATTACATTACATTGCTATATTTAAAATGAAAAATAACATGATTAAAATGTAAAAGTTTTTAAAAATAAATTATAAAGATGATAAAAAGATTAGAGATGTTAAAAAATAATGTTAATAAATATATGGCCGACATACGACCAGATCGACTTATGACCTGTCAGTCAGAACGGAAGTCGGTCGTAAGTCGACTACCAAGTCTATTTTACATGTTTTTAGGTTACTTCAGCATCGTACAGCTGCAATAGAGGAACACATGATTATAGATGAGGAACAGATGATCATGATCTCTTGTCAAGTTTTATGTAAGATATACGTATTTCAGCATATCATATGAAATTAACGGATAATCTCATACTTGTGAAGGATTATTCTGTATTAAGTCTAAGAGTGCTGTGTCTTCGTGTTTTTTATATTCCAAAATTCTGTAAATTTACAAGCATTATTTAACCATTTTGACTGGAGTTCAGGATCATTCTAATAAAATAACCTACAAAGCCTATATTTTTTTTTTGCTCCAGAAGTTAAGATACGAAGCACCAGTGATAAGTTGTTCATAACTTTATATTCCTTTTTTTATTGCTAGTGGGATGGGACTAAGTCCCTTGTACTGTGGCCACTTCTGGCCTATGGTACCAGCCCCAGATGATAGGTGAGGGTGATTGTGGAGCAATTGGTGGAATCAAGATTGGCAGGGGAAAGCGAAGTACTCGGAAAAACCTGCCCCAGCGCCACTTTGTCCACCACAAATCCCACTTGACTAGACCCGGGATCGATTATATTCCTTTACTATCTAATACGTGTATAACAAGCCTGCAAAAGTATTACACTTTGCATCCAACCAGCGCGTTCCACAAAAGGAATTATAAAGGAGATGCTGTCATCCTTGGTTTTCAAACTGCTTCCAAGAACAAAAAATGTTAAAATATATAAACAAAATAATTAAGAAACTAATGAGCTCCTTTGTAATATGCACTAGATTGACATGTATCTGTTCAGTGTTGACTGATACTCAGATAGGCAAGGATATGTACTTGTATATAATGTAATGACTAATCAAACAAGTAATATTACGGCATCGGTGTTCAGTGTTACTACACATAATAAATACAAATTAAGTAAGGTCATATATATATATATCCCTTGGCCGCGCGTTAGCTCAAGCGGTTAGTCGCTGGCTTTCCACCGCGGCGGCCCGGGTTCGATCCCGGGTCTGGTCAAGTGGGATTTGTGGTGGACAAAGTGGCGCTGGGGCAGGCTTTTCCCTGTACTTCGGTTTCCCCTGCCAATCTTCATTCCACCAATTGCCCCACAATCACCCTCACCTATCATCTGGGGCTGGTACATTAGGCCAGAAGTGGCCGCAGTACAAGGGACTTAGTCCCTCCCCACTAGCAATAAAAAAGCGGTCATATATAATTCAATTTAAAGCCTTGCTGTAAAGCTTTCAGCGTAGAAAGTTGGGTTCGAAGCCAGATGGTTCTAGCAAGGGTTATGTTGACTGTTTTCACACAAAGTTGTTGGAACATAAGACACACAAGACTCCCATTTTGGTTTGCATCTCCTCTGCCGGTAATCATGTTCATTTTCACTCTCGTTCTGTCATTGGTTGTACAATGATAATGGCCCCTTTGGGTGCTGTTCATAAAATGAACTGCAGTCCATTTAAATTCTTAATTGTGTTATGCATTTTTCTGGACTGGAAAGGTAAAGTCTGCTTAATTCACGCTGGCGTTGACAGCTAGTTATGCATAACCGACTTCCATCATCGTCTTTATAAGTCACGATGTAAAAGTAACAGCAGACGACGTTGGCCGCGCCATAGCTCAAGCGGCTAGTCGCTTGTTTCCCACCGCGGTGTCCTGGGTTCGATTCCGGGTCTGCTCAAGTGGAATTTGTGATGGACAGTGGCGCTGGGCCGGGTTTTCTCGGAGTACTTCGGTTTCCCCTGCCAGTCTTGATTCCACAAAGTTCTTCATCATCATAATCATCTGGGGCTGGCTACAACAGGCCAATCAGTGGCTGCCGTGCCGAGTGGACCCAATTGGACTCCACCCCCCACTAAGCGAATTAAAAAAAAAACAGCATAAGAGATACTGCGCTTCGGCATTTTTTCCATAACTTTTCATAAAAAAATCCTTTAGAAGTCCGAGAAGAAGTCATCACAGCATGTAGACATTTCTAGAAGTAATTCTGAAAACAATATTTTCGATTTATCTTTAAATTTTATTCGAAATAAAATCAAATGTAAGCATACCGAAGATGTTTAAATAAACCGTAAAAACGAAAGGCTGTATGCGTTTGAAATACAGGATCGTATAACATAGCTAAGTTTGTATAAAAATTATTTAGTTAGGTTGATCCTTTTACAATGACGACTATTTTCAATTTTGAATATTAAATATATTGTGACATGTTGCGCAAAGGATAACCCCCCCCCCCGGCAGTGACGCGGCGGGTGAGTCAGCGCTCCCCTCCCCCTCCTCCGCACGGTAACGTAACGGTGACGCAACAGGATTGTTACGGTAGTAACAGCGGTTACTACCGCTAGCGTTACTAGCAACACAGCGCCAGGCAACAAGGGTGCCTATTACGTGGCCGTTTTCCGTATTGTCCGATCAAGGCTACATAAGGAGCAGCGAAGGCTATTCCCAGTTAGTTGTACCGAGTCAGTCCTGGAGCTACCTCCGAGTGAGTCCTGGAGCTACCTCCGAGTGAGTCCTGGAGCTACCTCCGAGTTAGTTCCGAGTTAGCCAGCAACTAGTCGGTTGTATTCTGGCATTTCGAGTGTACTATTTTGATACTGCAGATAGCAGTAATTCTAAAACTGTCAATTGTGTGACTGTAAGTGCGAATGTGAAATAAAATTCGCTATACCAAATACGGCGTGAAGTTATTTGTCGCGATATACGCCCGATACGCGACAATATTAATATTTTTATAATCCAATCTTATTTTAATCGGAATCGATGTTGGATTGGACTCCCGTTTTCTTGGTTTACTGCTTGAGCCCGTCTTTTCTCTTGGTCGAAGTCTGACTAACTGGATGTTACTTTACGAGAGGCCACACAATTTCAATTATTTGTTGCGGTAACTACAACCACTGAAATATTCCTTTCTTGCTTTCATACCCTGACTGCTTAAATTCAGTACATGGTAATCTAACGGTTTTGAATCTGAAGAACTTGGTTGTCGTTTTGCGAATTTGACAAATTTTACTGTAATATCATCCCATGCTTTCAAATAACTGGCAATATGAATGCAAAAATATTTTTCTTCTGTGTAACGCATCAATGGAACTGATCAGATCGCTTTATGCGCATGCTTAGGTATGTTCTGCATTCCTTAACCTGTACGAGTTTTATTGAAATACTTGGAGCAGTTCAGTTCAGTTGGAGCAGTTTTGTTACTTTTAAATTTTATTCTTTTTTTACCCCACTCCTTATTTGTTTCTGGAGACTGAAGCCAGTCTTTGTTTATATCACTCACTCATTGAGCTGAGCCCTTCTTGAGAAGCTGCCAATTGTGCAGCTACTGAAGAACTTTCTAACATTCTATGGAATCCGAAGGTTCATTACCGTGTTCACAAGAGCCCTCCAGCGGTCCCTGTCCTGAACCAGATCAATCCAATCCATACCATACCATCGTAGTTCTCTGAGATCCATTTTAATATTGTCCACCCACTTACACCTTTGTGTTCCCAGTGGTCTCCTTCTTTCCGGCTTTCCCACCAATATCCTATATGCATTCCTCTTCTCCTCCATTCGTGCTGCATGCCGTGCCCATCTCATCCTCCTTGACGTGATCATTCTAATTATACCTGGAGAAACGCACAAGTTCCTTGTTTATATAACTTTGTTTATTGAATTATTTTACTTCCCATCATTTGCGAAATTTCCATTTTTTGTCAAATAGATACGGTAGTATTATGAAGATTGAAGGTAATGATACGGTGGCAGTGACCCAACCAAATTAACCCAAAATTCAATAGCCCATAAGTTATCGATACGGCCACTACTGGAAAACATGAACAGCGCGTGCAAGAAAGGGGACGTCACAGCAACAAGGTATGACAGCGCTCAGCGAGAGCTGGGGCATTTTGTAATGTGGCCTACTGTGACCCCTCCATTTCATCACAGCATCTATCGAATCTCCGGCATAGTTCAGCTGGCTGTACCACCTGTTGTCCATCTGAGTACTCTCGCTTTCTTGGTTCGAATCCTGACTCGGGCTATGAAGATTATAAACCGGGTCTTCAGAGTTGATTTTAACTTCCTTTTTGTAAACTGCATAATGAGGAGCTTCATAACTTGTACTCTTCTCCAAGTAGAATTAGAATAATCAAGTCAAGCAGGATGAGGTGGGCAGATCATGTAGCACGAATGGTGGAGACGAGGAATGCGTATAGGATATTGGTGGGAAAGCCAGAAGGAAAAAGACCACAGGGAAGACCAAGGCGTAGGTGGGTGGACAATATTAGAATTGATCTTAGAGATGGTATGGATTGGATAGGAATCAGTAGAGGGCTCTTGTGAAGACGGTAATGAACCTTCGCGTCCATAAAATGCTGGGAAATTCTTGAGTACTTGCAAAATTGGCGGCTTCTCCAGAAGGGCTCAGCTCCATGAGTAAGTAAGTAAGTAAGTAAGTAAGGGTGAAGTGTGATTAGAGTCGTACGCTAGCCACTACTGAATCTATTGTACGAGGCCCCCCCCTGGGATTATGATGATATATGATTGTCGAGCGGGTGGTTTAATGATAGTTCGCAAGGGAAACGCAGGTACTCGGAGAAAACACCTTGATCACCACAAATCACACATGACTTGATTCGGAATAGAACCCGGTCCTCCTCGATGGGAAGCAGGCAACTAACCGCCTGAGCTATGACACGGCCGATTTAACTCCTGTCACATGTAATGCTATAAATTTGTCACGATGAACTGATCTTATGTAAGATCTGAGGTTTTACAGAGGTAACTATGAAGAATATCGTCTTCTGGGATGTGGCGTCGTGTAGATCTTGTGTGAACCGACGTTTCGGAGGAGCGTATTCCAGAAGACGGCATTCTTCAGATCTTGTTAATTGCTGAACGGGCATGTAAGAGTGCCTCTCAGTGCGCTTCTATGTTGATACTCATTCTGACATTTTATGCGTTGTTTCGTTCGTGTTTTGCTTTTGTTTAAAACATAATGATTCGAAGAGCCCTGACGTGCTTTTCTGTTTTGATCTGAAACAAATTAATTTATTTCACATGTTGTTACACGACTAGTGCTCTAGTACTTAAGCCAATTCCATAGCACAAAATCCTTGGGAAGCTACTAGTAGTCTCAAGAAATCCACTACATTTTATGAACCCGGAATTGTATTACAATTGTCATAAGAGACTATCATAGGTCACAGGTTTTCAGTCACATAAATCCAACCCACATGTCCGCATTCTAGTTCTCTAAAATCCATTTTAATAGATATGTCCTTCCATATAGTCCAGGTCTCCCCAAATAATGTATTTAGACGTATTACGAGTATTTTGCCATATCTTCACAGGTTTCATATTTCTCCTTTCACTTAGGCACATACACGTGTTCTCGTGTAGTTTCCGTCTGTCACTACACTCTGAGAGACTGACGAATGTAATGAGATTGTGATGCTAGAGACACTTATATTATTTAATTATTGCAACATCGCGGATGATGTTAAGTGATTAGTATCCTAGGCATAGCAAGACGGTCGTAGCTGTGGTCCGCAATGCGTAGGTTCCTCGTTTTTTTCTAAGCAACGAGCTTGTATCTGGGTGGACCATTTCATCTCTAGGGTGGATGTAATAAGAACTTGATTATGGACTTTAACTTTTACAAAGTTAGTTAGCCTTATGGGGGAAGGAAAGCCCACAAAGAAACAGATTTTCTTCTTTAAGATCAACATTCTCAATAGATAATAACATATTCCTGAGGATTAGTTGGGCATTACAATTAAGTGGCAGTGCTAACTGACCTGTACGAATTGAGTGAGAAATTCAGAAATTATTTCCCGTATTCCATCTTCTTCTGTCATTTTAATTGAAAGTGTAGTGCCCTCTACTACATTTATCTGTTAGATGCACGACAAGCCACCGAGAATTTCTGATGATCTCCTCTTAAAGTTTCTGCCTTAAGAGGTCATCACGGAAACCAACGGACATATAGGTTACATATGCATGCCCAGGACACAGTTCATCCCCGTAGCTTATACTCTAGCGATCCAGGACCGGGTTTGCTTAGCTCGCAATCAGATCTGAAGAGAGATCTAGTAGTACCAAGTCTCATTAAGGTAAGTGTCAGACCGCGCCATAGCTCAAGCAGTTAGTCGCTGGCTTCCCACCGCGGCGGCCCGGGTTCGATCCCGGGTCTGGTCAAGTGGGATTTGTGGTGGACAAAGTGGCCCTGAGGCAGGTTTTCTCCCAGCACTTCGGTTTCCCCTGCCAATCTTCATTCCACCAATTGATCCACAATCACCCTCACATCTCATCTGGGGCTGGTACAATAAGCCCGAAGTGGCCGCAGTACAAGGGACTTAGTCTCACCCCACTAGCAATAAAAAAAATAGTCCCACCCCACTAGCAATTAAAAAAATGTTAAGTATGAAGAGAATGAGACGTTTGCCATATGACACAATGAGTTTTTGTGCCAGCATTATCGATTCTTAGCGCTAAAAGGATGTGACTTCAGTGCTTAGTTTAAAGTGATTGAGTTATTTAATGATTCAGTGATTGTTTAGTTCCGAATATCAACTGTTGCATAGGGGGAATTTTTTAGGGAACTCAGCGCTTTTACGAGACTCACAAGAGAAAAATATATGTTAAACCTAGGGATATAAATTGTTGGACGTATATACGTATTACCCAGCTGTATATGTCAGCAAAGTCACATGATCTCCATTAATACTCTAAATGAGATGAGCACTAGAACTATTAAATGGGGGATTGTTCTTAAGTTGTACGATATAATACAGTCTTAAAAATATGGAACATTTATGTTAGGGGAAACTGACTATAAAATAGTGTGTACGTCTTGATAGTACTATATATTTTGGTTTTATGGTCATGAATGACAAATTTGTAAGTCTGAAATATGATATTATTATACTGACATATTTAAAAATATTTGTAAATTTAGTGAATTTTGATTTCCGACGCTGTTTGAGTGAAGTTTATAAAATTCTGAAAATAAGTGGCATGGATTCAAATTCAGACGTGGTACTACTCTCTTCTCTCCCCTCAACATTTTGCCACAAAAAGCATTTTTTTTTTGATTAAAGCGTTCAATTTATGAATGTCTGTTCATTCTTTGTCAGTTTAATGATAACAAAATCTTTTAGGGGCTTTATATATTGCCTGAAAGGAATTGCAGACCGTAGTTTACCCATCTTTGAACCACTGAAGTTACGTGACACTGGCAATTGTGAGGGGATCGAAAGACGTCAAGAAAGCAACCACCTTCTACATTGATTGACTGAGCCTCGAATTCGGGTTACCTGGTAGTAGGTTCAGACTCGAGGCTCAAGGCTCAGGAAAAACTGAGGTGCCCACAGAGGAGATTTTAGGGGTGTTGTTACAAATACTACCTCTGATTCCAATTTTGTCATCTTTACTGAGGTTATAGTAGCTTGTGCGTGAAGCTGACCACTTAAACTCTATCTAGCGACGAGGTCTAGAACGTAAGAGACGTTATCTCTAGTATCCGTTTTCTTTTTCGCGGTATGGCGCTTAGGAATATTGAAACTTTAGCTTCTAAATTTGTACAGTGATCAAGTATCAATCATCATCGTCATCATCATCATCATCATCATCAGTAATCTGTCAGACGACAGGTCCACAGTCTCTTCCAAAACAATTCCTCCACTTAATGCGATCTAGAGCTTTCTCCTTCAAATGACAGTATCCTCTTCTGTCCCCAAGGTCATCCAGCATCTTCTTACGTCTTCTTCCTCGTCTTCTTGTCACTTCTATCCGCCCCTCTATATACATTAAATAATCCAACGACTGCATGGAGGATAATGTGAAATATAAGAACGAAGAATCGTATGCATATAAAATGGAGCATTCAGTTTTGTTTGTTGTTTGTTTTTAGATATGACTATACAGCAATGCAGGCTTGCCTGTTGGGGTGGATTTGTGCGCGCTCGAATGAAACAATGTGGAATAAAAAATATTCTCATGAGGGAACGACACATCAGTTAAAATTGTCCGTCCGTTTGTATTTCTCTATCTCCTAGTTCAGTACACGGTCTGCGTCCCTGAGGAGTTCGCTTCATACAGCACTCACCAGTCTGTCACGCACACACCTACCCCAGCCAATTCATTCGGCTCGGTATTACAGCCACCATCCTAACCGACTTGCATGCCAGATGTACGTATGAGTATGCAAGCCCAGACGACATTCCTGCATGTGGTCTGAATTATCCTAAACTGTACTCCGGGCCGCTAAATTATTTAATTCTCTACCGCGGACCATCAAAGTTATACAGGAATGGATACATCTGTACAGCGACTCGATACAGTTTGGGCTGCCGGGGTTCCATTACCGCATTCTTCTCTAACGTTTCCAGACCAGTTCTAAGGCTCGCACAGCTTACTGTCCATAGGGTAAGGGGGTTCTTTCCCCTGGGGTAATGGAGCAGTGTGATTAAATACAATATTTAGCGTAGCGAGTTACGTCCGAGTTACGCTAGAGATGCTCTCGGAAACACAAGTCTTTTTTACGTAAAGTGCTCGATATTGTTGCCAGTTTTTAACAAAAATTATATCGTACTGATAAAATTTGATAATACCCCGAAATGTAAGATTTCATAAAATCTCTTCAGCTATTCTAGAGTTGTTTAATGCGGATAGACAGACGTCGTGAAACAATTAGGCACTTTTTTGCAACTTTTCATTGCGTATAAGCCATAATTCATAAATCCATGAAGATAGACATAGGGATACTTGCAGCATGAGAGACACAGCTGACCTTCATGTACTATTTTAATCTTCTCTACCAACTTAGGAAAGTCACGGTG
Source organism: Cryptotermes secundus (assembly GCF_002891405.2). Lineage (NCBI taxonomy): Eukaryota > Metazoa > Arthropoda > Insecta > Blattodea > Kalotermitidae > Cryptotermes > Cryptotermes secundus. Next base: position 391,206 of record NW_019739942.1, read on the forward strand.
AATATGGGCGGACGAATAGAGCCACTGTATAACTGATTTTTCATTACAGGACACTAAGCAATAGGGTGGCCTTGCCGGGGGGGGGGAACTTATGCAGTAGAAACGCGTTACTGAGACAGAAGCTTCTGTAAACGAAACAAATGAAAGGAAGACGAAGAACAATAGCAACAAGAGAAAAGATCACATAGAAGCATCTAAAAAGAATAGTGTTGGAAAGTTGTGTCTTGGGTGTTTCCCTATGGGAATTTGTTCTTCTATCCCGTCTGAGCTTCATGGGACTTTGGGTTCGTCGTCACCAGCATCCATGTTGCGAGTAGTCGGTTCAGTGAGTGGTTGGGGCAGGAGCCAAGGGACTTCTGTATTCCCTGGGGAACTCGAAGGCAGCAGCCAGACAACTCCCTGAGGAGCAGAGAGGAATAAGAAAGGGCTGCTGATGGCACCGCTGTGCAGCAGACACACAGAACAACCTTGATGCCGGAGTAAAAGTTTGCTTCCCCATGGGATCTCGAGCTTGCTAGGGCAGCCACATCACCGCCATTGCCATATTATGTGTACTGGCTTTTGTGACTACTTTTCAGCCCTATGGTGCTTGCTGTTCTTTGAAAGAAAATTTCAGGTTTCGGAGACAGTATCTATTAGCAAAGAATGGCTTCTTAAGAGCTGCTGTAGGAACATTAACAACACAATGACAGGCTTCTAATGCTGAAGTCGTTAAATTTCTAGGGGTGCCCTCAGTTTTCTAACAAGTTTGATTTTCGTGGGTCTCTGTGCTTAGATTTACAAAACGACCCGATAAATAATGAACGTGTCTTTTCATATCTAACTATTATATCATCTGCCGTAAATGAACCAGCATTGAACTGATCGGCTGGTTTCTCTGTATCTCATATGCACTCTTCCATCTTCACCACTCCGCACAGAGGAGTGAAATTAAAAGTATGAAAGAGCCAAGTAACAATGCTGACTACATAGTAAATTCGCCAGTCTGACTGCAATTGCGATAGACAAAATAAAAAACAAAAACAAATCCCGTGGCTTAGTCCGCAAGCGAACTATACCGACCGAGCGACCGCCTCTTGTCAGCGAATTTAGTGCCTACTTTAGCGGATAGAGGGTGTCGCATGGTCAGCGCAATGAATCCCCATAGCCGTTAATCTAGGTTTTCTAGACCGGAGCCGCTATTTCCTTGAACTAGCTCCTCAGTTATCCTCACGAGGCTGAGTGGACCCCGTTCCAGACTCCGTACTTCTCAGAAAATCTGGTAGCGCCGGAAATCGAACCCGGAACCTCTAGATCTGTAGCCAGGAACTGTGACCACTAGACCACAGAGGCGGTGCAATAGGCAATACAGGCTAAAATATATTGTTACGTTATATTTTATATTGCATCCTATTGTTAAAGGAAGGGGAATTTCGAATGACATACCTCGTAGATCTATTTGTCGATTTTGCGTCTATTAAATGTGTCATGAAGGAGCTATGTTACTAGCAAAAATGAGCGAACGATGGAATGAATGGGAGGCAGAACAGTCGAGCAAGTGGTAGTGAAACCTGCCCCGCGCAACCTTATCCATCCATACCCCTGCACTGGAGAGTGGGAACGGAAAGGAAATCAAAGAGATGGAAGTCCTGTACATCCACGAGGTAGATTATTATGTGACGGTTGTTTGTTGCTACCATAGAAGCCATGTCTAGTGAAAGTCATTTCCTTGATTTATATCCGAAGAGTTATGCTAGTATAGAGTCAAAGAAAGGCAGAACTCGTTACGTACAGAATTTTCCCTTCTCCAAGTCGTCCAGACCGGTTCTGAGGTCCACCCAACCTCCTATACAATAGGTACCGGGGGCTCTATCCTTGGGGGTAAAGCGGCCGGGGCGTGAAGCTGACCACTCACTTCCAACTAATGCCGATGTCAAGAAAATGTGGATCTATACATCCACTCCACCACACGCCTTCATGGTGTAGTGCTTAATTAGTTAAGCACAGAGACAACTTATCCTAAATATATAGATGTCCAGGCCAATTTGTTTTCTGAATAACTTTACATTAATGCTAAATGTTCCTAAACGCTTTTAAAGAACTGGTTCCAGTATGGATTAGAATAAAATTGGGATGGGTGCTCAGATTTCTTTAAGGTAAATAAAGCCAGAGGGCTTATTCCGTAATTTGTTGGTCTTCACATCATATAAATCGAATTGTTACAATAGTCATGCCCTTTTCATCAAACCGTTATTCACTGTACGGAGAGAGATCACAAGGGATGGTGCAGTCCATCTTCGCTCTATCATTATCCTGATTTTCTCTTTTCGCTCCAGTGAAGAATAGTATGTTTGATGGCTGCAAGAAGATCGTCACTAGTTACAATAAGGACTATACACATGAATTAAATGCAGTGTTTCCAACATCGTGCGTTCTTGGACGACGCAAGTTGAATAAACCCATCGTGGGGAGATTATACCTGCCCGTCCACATATTTTATCTCCTAAAATACTTCACAGATTTCGACAACTTTTTGTGCTGGAAGTCTGTGCTAAGAACAGTCGCGAGAAACTCATTCGGGCCATATGGTTCCGCAGTCGGGGTAGATCAGTCAGCCTAGTACGTGTGCTACAAAGGCCGCGCCATAGCTCAAGCGGTTAGTCGCTGGCTTCCAACCGCGGCGGCCCGGGTTCGATCCCGGCTCTGGTCAAGTGGGATTTGTGGTGGACAAAGTGGCGCTGGGGCAGGTTTTCTCCGAGTACTTCTGTTTCCCCTGACAATCTTCATTCCACCAATTGCTCCACAATGAGCCTCACCTATCATCTGGGGCTTGTACAATAGGCCAGAAGTGGCCGCAGTACAAGGGACTTAGTCCCACCCCACTAGCAAAAAAACTGTGCTACAACCTGGACGACAAACGTTCAATTCATGACAGGGGCAGCAGATATTTTTATGTCGGCGTTCAGACTGGTTTCTGGGGCCAACTATCCTTTTATCCAGTGGGAATACGTTTTTTTTTCGCCAGGGGTTCTTAGTTAACTTAAAGAGTAACTTCCTTTTGTATTACTAGTTAGTAATTGATGTATGCGAATGAGTTTATATGAATTCATGTAGTGTCATGAAATGTGCTGATTTTTTTGAGGCATGCTTTGTTATTATCATACTTCAGTTTATTATTAATTCAATACAAATTGTCCACAATATACTGATGAAGATTAACAGATTTTTATATACTTTTCGCTTCTCCAAAGCACTAGATTTTTTTTTTTTAGATTTTTTGCTTTATTTGTCTTCTCAAGATCGGAAACGAAAATTCCATATAGATCTTCATTATACGAAGACATACACATAGTGCTTATTGTTTTATATTTCTTCTACTTGCGCCTCTGTCATGGCGTTTGTTAAGTTTATGGATGGTGTAGTGACTGTAAACTGTAAACTACTACGAGATATGAGCCAAACAGTCGTGGGATGGTGCTGTATTGATTAAAATGCATTGTTGTATTGAGACTGGATTGTTCACCTGAGGTTAATTACATACTTTCGTTTAAAATTTTGAAATATACGGGAATTTTAATCATATGAAATTAATGAAGGAATATGCGGTCTTCATTTGAAGTGAATTCCAATTTCATAGTATAGTTTACTTTGCGTTCTCTTAAAGTAATGCATCACTTTACTGTAACACTGTTGTTTTCCGAATGCTCTGTTGTGTTAGTCATACAGGCTGAATTGTACAGAAGAAAAAGAAGTAACTTCCTATTTCATATTAGAGATATGCTGAATGCATAAGTACAATGCCACTGCAGGGGAAGAGGTGTGTGTTCGGTATTAACGTGCTCTAAAAAAATACTGGCCCATTATATGGCTAAATGAAGCATAGCAAGACGGTTCCTTTTGTATAATTTATTATTAGACTGATGGTCTCTACTTAAACTTTTACTAGGCCTTCAGGAGTGACGACTTCTCTGAAAGAGCTTTCCATATCACATCTATAATATAAGCAGTGCGCAAATTGAAGAACCATGTCTCCCTGTGCACCTCTCCTACGGAGAGATTAAATGTAAACTGTACCAGAATAAAACCCACAGCCTTCTACCTTTTCTCTAGAGAGACAGTTTCTTGCAGGTTAATTCTGTCTTTTCTTTGTCGTAGCCTATTAATAGATATTGAATCTATCGTTCAGATCGATACAGATGTTTGAAAAGTTTGAAGTAAATACGTTTCATCTCTTTGAAAAACTTGCGCGAAACGTTTTGATTATTAAACAAAAATGTTCCCCACACCAAAAAGCTTAACCTAGATTGCGCACTATACAAAATCTTTGTGTATAGCAAGGCCCAGTATTAAATCAGGGAACCTTATTAATCCGATGATAGGTGTGTTCCTATGAAGAATTTGCTGTAAGATTCAACAGACCATAAAGTAATTACTACCTAGCTTATACTGAGTTTCAGTTCACATTGTGAGACTGAGCTGAGGTAAGTTAGTCAGTATAGCGACTAGACCAATGGCTAGAAGAGTAGGGAATTAAAGTTCAATTCTCTGCAGGGGGCAAATTTCTTTGCTGAACATTCTCATACTGTTGTTTCTTTTTTATCATACATACATTCCCTTCGTATATACGATTTATTTGAATTCATGTGACTTAATTGGAGGCAGTAATAAACTGATTGCATCTTCCAAATAACTGCTATTTCTGTTCTATTAATCACGTAGCAAAATAAGTTATCAAACTGTTTTATTTTAATGAAACTGGTAAACAGTTTAGTTTAATTGCACCCGCTGGGCAATAAAAGGAAACCCATTTGTGTGTATTGTAAAGACTTGCCATTTGAATAGACAATAATTATTCCTGGAAACGATGAGTGATGCATAAACTAGTTTTTGCTGGACAATTGTCTGTCACCGTTTTTGACATCTCTGTCTGAAGGATCGCAAGACGTCACTCAGGGACAAAGACATAATGGATGTGAAATAGTCGATATAAAACTAAAAACCTGCGTTTTTATTATTCATTGCGAAACAAAGAATTCAACAATGTTTCTCAACTAAAACTCCAAAAGAAGTAGCATTGACTAAAAGGCTTTAAACTAAAAATAGTATAAAAGAAAATACAAAAAGAAGTTCTGGAAAGAAATACGACGTCTACTTTAATTAAAATGCTTCTGTATACAATATGGATGGAGTAGTCAGAGCTGTTATTTAATAGTTTCACAGTTTAATGACACCACACTGTGCATATTTGCCAGTATGAATTCCGACTATGTTACATTTTCCCGATAGGCTCTCGAAGTTTCGCACCATCGCTGTGTTTTAGTGTTAACATATAAATATTTTTCATACTTGATTTGCAGGTTTGTTTCATATCTGTCTCCACAGAAAATTCCGCATGCCTACTTTCATTGGTTCACTAGTTGTCCAATATAGCCGAATGGTAAATATATATTTTACTCGGCCTCCATATTGTTCTAAATTATATAAAAGGAATGAATGAACAAAATCTGGGCAGTGTTGAAGCCTCTAAGACAACACAAAATTGAAACATCCTGTTCTAGTGCAGAAGTGGTAGCAGTTGTGTCACGCCTTCCTCAGAAGTTCGTAAGACCACCATGCCTTTTAAAGGCGCGTCCACATTACTCGTGCTCGTGCTCGTGCTCGTGCTCATCTGGCTTTTACTTGTGCTCGTAAATCTTCGTCCACACTATTTCAGTTGCTCGCCAGGCTTCGGCGCGTGAGGATCCGTATATTTACTCGTAGTATGTATAGGCTGTAGTTTTTAAATTTAAAATTTAAAATTTCTTGTCTCGTGACTTGTCATATCGTGCGCATTAACCGCGAGCATAGCGAGTCACACGAGCACGAGCACGAGTAATATGGACACGCCTTTATGCGTATGGTGAAATGCGGCCTCCAAAAGGCCTGTCTTGCCATTCCCGGCTGATGTATGAATGCGGATAAGTGATGGAATGACAATTCAAACAAAACTATAGGCTGGCAGAGAAACCTGTTTCGATTCCACTTTTCTACTACAAATCCCATATGTAGTACGCTGGAACTGAACCTGAGTCCTCGCGGTGAGAAGCCGGGGACTAATGGCCTGATGTATGGTATGGAAAAGCCGCCCTTTTTGCAAGAAGTTGAAAAGCTGGTTCGAGAGTTATTTCAGAGAGGCATATTGATACAAGAAGCCCATATGTACATATATTTAGAAATGAAGGTAAGCAGTATAAAAGATGAAAACTTTGTGAAGCTCTCTGTACAGTTTAACATTTGGAAGTGTATTGACAACTCTAATCCTAATGCGTAATGCATAATCTAGTAATGAATAATTGTCTCTTAATATCTCGTAGCATAGCCTGAATACCGTTTCACTGATCGCTGTGGTACTCGCGAATGTCATACAGGAACCATCAAGTCTTCTGTCACAGTAAAATGATAATTCCCCGTCTGCAGATTTCCTTCCTGATACCAAGGAGGTTATATAGGGCCGTGCCATAGCTCAGGAGGTTAGTCTCCGGCTTCCCGCCATGGCAGCCCGGGTCAGGTCATATGGGATTTGTGGTGGACAATGTGGCACTGCGGCAGGTTTTCTCAGGTTTTCCCCTTCCAACTCTCACTCCACCGACTATTCCATACCTGTCATCATCTGTCATCCGGGGCTGGTACACGCACCAAATGGACTCAGATTTACCACATCCTCCCAAAAATTAAATAAAAATAAATGAAATAGCTTATATTAGTTATATTGTTGTTCTCGCATTTAACGACACTGCACCAATTTGTCACAGACGTCAGGTGAGATGGTCTTCAATATTAAGTATGAAGGGGATTGTCGTGGTCTATTTGAAGGTATTCTCCTAGAGATACTGACAAAGCCACGAACAGATCGGGTAGGGTAGCTGTCAATCTGACGAAGATTCGAACCGGGTGCCTATCTGAAACATTATTGCTACACCAACCTGCTCTGCCCGACGAAACCGTATGATGTTTTTTCCTAAATTTGACAGTAACTGGAACGGGTCATCTAATGCCGTATGTCTCGGGAGACAATGATTGGGTGGAGGCAGACTACACGTATGTTGCGTTCAAAAAAGAAATCGGCGCTATACAGGACGGTCTAACCTAAACTACAAGCTGAACATTATTATCCCAAAGTCACCTCAACCTTACCGACAGCTATGCAGAAGAGATACAAGTACAGAATCACGAGAACGCCAGGACATACGCGCTCTTACCGACTCATGCATTTCGAAATCGAGGAGTATTTTGTCGTATACGTGCCAGAATGGAGCGGTCAGTACGAAACTGTACAGAAAGGAAGTACTGCTCCGACATCAATATTGGTTTCGATCCCGGTCATATATGTTGCTAGCACAATGATGAGTATAGACTGAGAGGAGCGCATGCTTCTCAAACGTGTGGGAGCTAAAATATGAACATAAGACGGTCTGTTTCACAGCCCAGCGAGGTTTGTTTCCATCCACGGAGCGGGACTTGTCGGACATGACAAGTTTAATTGAAACGTAGTTAGAGCTAAGCAACGCACCCATAGCCATGATGCGCGTCTTATGTCTTGCTGCACAGTGGGGGCGGAAGAGATAAGACGTAATGAGGGTTAATTTACGCCCACCGAAATTGCTGCCAGCTGAGACTACGTCTAGAGAGAATTACGGCGTTCATACTAAAGAAGTGCATCATAATGAGTTTATACCTCAAGACCTGTTCGTTCCATGCGATTCGAACATAATTTAGAAACAATATTTTCACTGAAGAATTCTTCATAGTCACCGTCGTGAAAACCTCAAATCTTGCAATATTTTCACTTTTTTTTTTTCGAAATTGAAGTAATTTTACGTATTGCTATAAATAATGTTTATATATTCTTCGTGTTTACCTGTCGTTCAGAATTTTTTCTTAGTGTATTGTTAATGCTATATATTTATATATTCTTCCTTTTAATCGGCGCTTATCTCATAATTATTTTAGCCGAAACTTGATTATAGAACATTTGTCAATTCATTTCTTTTTTATTTGATTATTCGATTGTTTGAGATCTATATATGTAATTTAACTTTACGAATATTCAGAGTTCAAGACGATAAAGAAAAGTGGAAAGGGAACAGGCAAATTATATGTCCGTCGTTACTTATAGAATGGCGCGCATATATTGAAGATATCTGAAAACGAAACATCGGGATAAATACTTCTGACATTGTGACATAAGTGGGTATTGAAACATTTCACAGCGAAGAGCTTGTGAATTAAACTTTACTGATATAATTGTTCCTATTCTTCTTCTTCCTTCTTTCCGTCAGATTTCAAGAATTCAGGACTGCGTGATTTTGCAACAATCCCACCAACGGTCTCGGCTTGTATGGGATATCACATGATGCCCGCTCTCTCTTGTCGGTTCACAGATGTATTAAGAGTGCCAAGATCGAGAAGAGATAATTAAAGAAGAGGTTAAAATAGGAAACAAATCGGGTAAATTAAGAACGACGGATGTCGAATGCAATGTTTCTCATTTCCATGGTAAGGATTCCAGTGTTGTCCTACCGGACTGCTGGGTCCTGGAAAAGGAGCCGACTACGATGAATCTGAAAGGACGAGCTAACGGAATTAACGAGGGAGCGAGGCCTGTCTGAGGAAGATTCAGAAAATTGCGAGAAATGGAAACTTGGCACGAGGAACCCTTGAAAGGGGGGAAACTAGAAGAAAAAGAAAGAAAGAAAGAAAGAATATTGCGATACATAAAGCATACATCTTATTTGAGGGGTAACGTACCCACAACTTGTGGTGAAGAAACTGAAATGACTAATAATTTAATCCAGTAACGTACAACAGTTCTAGCCGCGTTGAACTAAAACAGCTCATTACTTGTAGGATTTGAGGTTTTCATACCTGTGGTTATGAAAAATTCTATCTTCTGGTACAAGGCCGCGTAGTCCGTTGAAAATCAGTCGACATTTCGGAGGAACATGTCACCTCCATCTTCAGAGTCGAAGAATAATCCAAACAAGAAACAAACAATCTGCTTTCCACCAGTTTTCACGCTGGCCTTTTTCTTGACTTATTCTACGAATCTGAAGATGGATGCGACATGTTCCTCCGAAACGTCAGTTAACTTTTAACGCACTACACGGCGTTATATTCTAGAAGATAGAACTTCTCAGATTTTACTTAATTACTTAGCTAGTTAGTTTGTTAGTGGAGAACAGGTGGAAGCTGAACTACAGTCTGATGTTTTGAGTCTACACTGAAAGGCATAGAATTATGTTCTTGATTAATGAAAATAAGAAGTCCCGTCAACACAACAGTTGTTTACAATTCAGTAAGTTATATGCAGTTCCTTTATTATGCAACACGTTTCAGCCTGTTGACCGTCATCACGCGGAAAGAACTCAGAAGAGGCGGGGTATCTACCGCGCGCGTAGAATGGTTATTTGGTGCGTGTGTTACGCACTACATAAATGTGACAAAATCAATTAAAAGACAGAGCAACTCACTCTACAGCACGACCCAGCAACTGATTTAAAATATAAAAGACGGTTCAAGAGCTTGTATAGTAACAGTCTACATCAGCGGCCTCCGTAGTCTAGGGGTAACGTTCCCACTTCGTGACTCAAGGTACGCGGGTTCAAACCCGGTGGAATTTTTAAGGGCGGAAAAATTCAGGGAACAAGTCCTCCGGGAGGGACTTTAAGCCTTGGGTCCCGTGTCCCAAGGGGACCTCTGAGCGAAATTCAGGACATTTCCCGCCCAACAGTAGATGGGGGAAGCATCGAGATACCGCTGAGCCAGTAGAGGCCGAACTCGCTGGCTGAGTCAGGACTGATGGCACGCACCAGTACCGGTAGGGAATAGAGACTGGTAGAATATCACAGGGGGACGCACAATGGACCAATATCTGGTCTAAGTACATGGGGAAACCCACCCTCTCCAACAACAACAACAACAGTCTACATCGAAGAAACTGCCACAGGCATCAACAGTATTAAATACTGATCCATATTCCTCAGCTCGCGTGTTACATTTTAAGTAAATTATTATCCAGTGAAAGAATTTCGAAAATGATTTTACATATAATCAGTTTTTAAAGGTTAAACAGAAACACGCTAAATAACGCAACGCAATTAGTTTACCTGTTATAATTTACACAGTCACCCAATTGCCTAGTCTGCTACCCAACTTTAGATTTTTCCTTTATTTTCTGTTGTTTTCTGCTTCTTCCGTTGTTTATTTTTTATACTTTTTCCTTTCCACTTCTCTCCCCATATCTAGCTATCGTGTCTCTCTCGCTCTTATTTCGTTTTTTTTTAACTTTTCGAATTTTAGCCGTTTCCCTTTCCTCTAAGCCATCTCTTCTTAAACCACAAAGTTCATTCCCAGTATATTCTTTATTTTGCTCACTCTAAAAGTGGGAACGTTGCCACATCAGTGAATTAAGTGTCGTTTAAATAGCCAGTACTGTGCGAAGTAAGTGAACTCGGCCGTCTTACTTCAGCATTCTTCCCCGACCCTCGCTTTCTTTGTGAGCGCAAACAAATACATTCAGTACATGCATGTAGCACGAATGGGAGAGAAGAGGAATGCATGTAGGATATTGGTGGGAAAGCCAGAAGGAAAGAGAGCACTAGGAAGACCAAAACGTAGGTTGGTGGACAATATTAAAATGGATCTTAGAGAGATAGGATGGATTGTATCGATTGGATCGATCTGGCTCACATAGGGACCAGTGGAAGGCTCTTGTGAAAACGGTAATGAACCTTGAGGTTCTATAAAATGCTGGGAAGTTCTTGAGTAGCTACACAAGTGGCAGCTTCTCAAGCAGGGCTGAGCTCCGTGAGTGAGTGATCACATGCACACATACGCAAGATCGTGCGTGCACGCACAGACACGAGTGGGGGCGGCGCGCTCGCAATTTATAGACTGATAAGTTGAGGCAGTTCGGCGGTTAATGCCATCTGCCATACACAAAATGACGTTCTCAAAGAGCGCAAATAAACATGGGACTGGCGCTTAAAGATAAGCCGATTCTGAGATCAATGGCTAACGGTGATAACGAGAGCTAGCTTCTTATTTCTGGTGTTGCATAATCACGAAGTTGGAATCGAGAGGAAGAGATCTGTACTAGAGCGGATGGTGGTGACGTCTATTCTTTATTTGTACAACTAAAAATTATAGAAAAGTGACATGCTTACATTACTCATATATTTCCAGTCTGAGAATTCCCACTGTATTTCACTGGTAGTCGAATTTAGACTCTTCAAAATTACACATAATAAATCTTAATCACTGTAGCTATGTAAAAAAAAAGAAGCCATTTTTAACACGTGTTCTCTCGATTTACCTGACGCCAGCAGTGTTGCGTCATTAACATTAACATTGAGGGGAATCACATTTCTTTTTAAGAAGGAACCTAGATGCGTCCTCTTTTCCAAGTCGCGTGACTAGGTGACCCCAGTCTGCATCAATCATTGTCTATCGTCTTGTGTTCTGGCCTTTCAGTTGATTCTGGGGTCGTGCCGAGTCAATCACTCGTTTAAATCAGCCGGTGCGCTTCTGTATTGATCAGCAGCAGCAGCGTAACAACAAGCACGTGTTCGTATACAGTAGCAGTTTGTAGCGGGCTGCATACCGCCTGGCTCACACTGACACTAACAAAAGACGTAAGGTAGCTCGATTCGGAATTATAATACTGACATTGTCAGCACTGTGACATAACACTATAAAGTAACTGGCTCCCTAAGGACCGCGCCATAGCTGAAGCGGTTAGTCAGTCGCTTCCCACCGCGGCGGCCCGGGTTCGATCCCGGCTCTGGTCAAGTTGGATTTGTGGTGGACAAAGTGGCGCTGGGCCGGGTTTTCTCCGAGTACTTCGGTTTCCCTTGCCAATCTTCGTTCCACCAAATTCTCCATCATCATAATCACCCGGGGCAGGCAACAATAAGCCAATCAGTGGCCGCCGTGCCGAGTGGACCCAGTTGCACTCCACCCCCACTAAGCGAATTAAAAAAATATCTGGCTCCCTGAGGCTTGACTCACCGATATCTGTATGGCTAGATACGTCATATTCACAGTGAATGTGAATAGTGATGGGCGAATGGTTATCAACTGGGGATATGCAGGCTAGTTTTGATAATGTCCTTAAACTCATCAGAGGTACTAACTTCTTCGAATTTGTATTCTGATGGTTACGACCTTCATTAGCGTATATTTAATGTAATTTAACTTTATTTGTGGTTGGAAAATCGTTTCGCGTTTGTTGATCCCATGGGATCTTTGAAAAAGAGGTTGGGCTTGTTAAGCTAATCCTAGTGTGCCTGGCTGTATTAAAATACTATAATGTGCAAATGTATTGCATATATAACTTTCTTAGATGCATTGAAATTTTAATCCCTCTTTGTGTGCTCACCTTCTATTCTTGATTGCATTGTGTAAGTAGGTTTATATGACCAGTGAAATTAATAACTTAATGAATGGTTTATTTCATGGACTTATGTGGGACAAGTAAGCATCAGAAGAAAAAAAGTCTGTTACTTAGAAATCCGTGTAAGTGTGCGTGTGTGCTCGCGCTAATTTCTGGTGTCAGATACAGAATAGGCACCTCTTCTACTAAACTTTCAGTTCTAAGAAATACAGCCTGCTACTTATAACAATCTGTTGAACATGGCTGTCGTGCTGCAGACTGTTAGACTCTCGCCTCACATGCCTCTCAGCTAGCTGACCTCGACAAACAGATGATTGTACAGCTTAATAACTTGTGGAGCGCCGACTCTTGACAGCAATATTTTATTTTCCCCTTTATTCGTTTCAGGGGTACCAAAGCTGAAATATAGCTCCTGTAAAGTGGAGTTATAGAGTGCTATTCAAGATTATAGGTCATAAATTTCATAGCATGTTCCGGAGATATTTTGAAACGTTCAGGATGTAAAAATACACAATTTGTTCCACGTGATTTTGACATCGAGCGAGTTACTATAACGGCATATGTTCGGACCTGCATTCGACAGGTATCGGTTTCGTATTCCAGTCAGGGTCGCGGTTATACTGACTGGCACTAAACTCAGTGTTCCTCAGTCCTTCCAGGTGAATGTCCAGGTAGGGCATAAAACAAACAACAACCGCAATCTCTTCAACCCGAAACCTTTCCTGCTTAGTGTAAACAGTCATTCCCGGCCAACAATTCTGTGAAATAATCCTTGAAGTATTCTTCTCTGGGCACACAAACTAGAGAGATTTACTCATAACCGTGTCTTGTGGCGGTAGTGTATTTGGTTGAGGCTACAAACCCCAAAGTCACGGGTTCGATTCCTTATGAGGTCACTTGATTTTTTCAATTTACCTAATCCTACTAACCGCACTATAGTCGACTCAGCCTCTAACAGAAAGGAGAACCAGGAATCATCCTGGAGGTAAAGTGCGGTTGGCGCTTAAGGCTGACATCCTCTCCGCCATCTGTGAGCCGATTGTCTAGAGAAAATATAGGAGTCTCGACGTCTCACAACAGTATGGGCCTCCACGGCCTGTTACAGGGATAGTTCTACCTTTTTACCTTACCGTGTCTTGTGGACGCGGGAAAGGCGTTTTGTTTTAGGCATTGCTACATGTTCGGAATCCTCTAGCGGATAATACAGAGGACGTCTGAGAAAACGATCGTCCGCTATCTCGCAACTATCCGCAGCACAGGGATTTACCTCATCACCGAACTTGAGTGATGCAAATACACTTCATGTCAAACGGTTTAACTCCATCCCGCGCTTATCGTGCAAACTTTTGGCTGCATGTTTTTTCCCCCCGTACGTCATTTAACGATGCCTGTATTGTCGAGGCTGTGTAGCGTCGTATGTTAGGATCATACATGAATTGTCGACGAACTGGAAATGATTTGGAAAGAATCCGTTGTGACTTCATGGGAGTACCATGCTGATATTTACCTGGAGGAACTGAGGGAAAACACAAACATCACTCAGAATAACCTGTATTCCAGTCGAGATTCTAACCGAGCACCTCCCGAATATAAGCCTAGAGTTTTACTTCTAGACCAACCTGTTCGGTGAGCGGCCTCCGTAGTCAAGGGGTAACGTTCCCACCTCATGACTCAAGGTACGCGGAAAAATTCAGGGAACAAGTTCTCCGGGAGGGACTTCAAGCCGTGGGTCCCGTGTCGTAGATTTACGGCACGTAAAAGATCCTCATGTCTCTAGGAGACCTCTGAGCAAAATTAGGAAACAATTTCCCGCCCAAGTAGTTTCCAATGCATCTGGTAGATGGGGGAAATATCAGGTACCGACGGCCGACCTCATTGGCTGAACGGGGCTGATAGCACGCACCAGTACCAGTAGGGTATGGCGACAGTAGAAATTAAAGGGGGACGCACAATGGACTAATAACTGGTCTAAGTGCATGGGGAAACCCACCCCCTCTAATAATAATAACCTGTTCGGTGGCTGCCTGTCACGTAGACTTACTTTATCTCATAAATTCCTCCCTGAATATGATCTTCATCTATTGAACAATATATGTACTGTGGATTAGGTCTAACGATGTCAGTAGCTACATTGTCAGTGTAATTCGCTAATAAAGATGATCAGAAAATCGAAAAGATAGGATTTTGTAAAGTGTTATACTCCTCCATATTCGGGCACATTTTCCTTGTAGTATACATTTTTTGGGGGCGGGGGGGTTAAGTAGAACATGTTAAAAGGTAAGTTAAGAAGATAAAACTGTCCCTGTACTTACTTAATTAATTAATCAATCACTACGCCATGAATACGTATCGGGAGTGGAGGTACAGCTCTTCTTGATCCCGGCATTGGAGGTGAGTCGTCAGCTTCACGCCTCGGCCGCTCAAACCCTAGGGAAAGAATCCCCAGTACTCATTATGTAAAATATGTATGACCGGTAAAGTAAAGGTAAAGTTGTCCCTGTGCTCAACGAATTAAGTACTAGGCCATGAAGGCGTATGGAGGGTGTGGATGTATAGATCAATATTTTCTTGACTTCGGCACTAGCTGGAGTTGAGTGGTCGGCTTCACGCCCCTGTCGCTATACCCCCGGGGAAAGACCCCCCCCCGGTACCCATTGGATAGGAGGTTTGGTGGACCCCAGAGTCGGTCTAGACGATTTGGAGAAGAGAAAATTATTGACCCTACCGGTACTCGAACTCCGACCCGTCAGACGTACAGTATGCCAGTCATTATACGGACTACGCTACCCGGGCTCCCTATTTATATATACATATGGCCGGTAGTGAACAAAATAAGAATCTCGCTTAAATACGCCTGTAGGAATAAGAAGATTATTTTGAGCTGTATTTCATTACAGAAATATTAATTTAGAATCCTCTATTTAAGCACATGTTGCATTACTGTATCTAAACCTGTTTATATACTATACAGTCCGTCAGCAATGCAACAAACTGTTCCTTCACACTTTCACTTTCACTTTGACACATGTTTTGTCTCTAAATGGCCATCTTCAGGTGTCTTAGTATGCTAAAACTGCTACACTGCACTAATATTGTCCAGTCATCACATATGCGACTGCACGCTTCATGATTCAAAACGTCATAATCGTAGTATAACTGGTATGCGCTAAGATAGCACACGCTGTAGTTCACTTAATTTAAATCAAATAAAATCTATTACAATTTTCTTTAAACTTTGTAAAATTCTTATTACACCTCACAAGGGGCGTCGTCCACTTGTTTAGTTCTCTTATTCTCTTCTTCGGATATTTTATTGCAGCAGCCTGTCTTTTGTTCCTAAGTTCGTTGTTGTGTTACGTCTGCAATCTGCAATTTTGCCCCTTGCTTGTACGTTGTTCCCTCTAGCAGTGTGTAACAATGTAGCAGTTTTAACATAGTAAGACCACTGAAGATGACCATTTAGGGCCGAAACATGTTGTATAGCGAGTGAAAGTGTAAGAAAGAAGGAACAATTTGTTTCATTGTTGACGGACTGTGTATTACATAAATAGTTAGATTCATTTAAAAGTTAGTTTTGAGTATCCTTTGTGGCATGAGTCAATAAATATCAATTTTCGGCATCACAGAGATCATTCCCGGACACCTACTTCATTGCTCCAGTTCTAAACCCAGTACGAGTATACTGAGAACTGAAATTTCCAGCTTTAACACTAACGTCTATTTTATAGACGAAGGCCCGCCTACTCTGTACACGTGTGTGTGTGTTTCTTGGTCAGGGAAGGAGGTAAGCCTGACATTAGACCTATCCAAGTCTAGTGGCTGCATGTGAAATGCGGGCTGTTGCGGTTCTGGCTACGAGCAGGACAAGGCATTAAGCTGCCTAAGTGGAAACTAAGTAATAAAAGTCGCTTGATATGTCTTGAACAGGAAGGTCCAAGTGGAATTTAATTACCACCTCCAAGAACACCCCACCTCTTCCTTCCTACACACCCCTAGCTGCCGATAAAGTGTTTAACCACCGAGTTGGTAGCCGTAATTACAGCTTTGTTGCTGAGGAACATTTCCATCCACCTCTGAAATCCAGCGCAATATGAGAGCCTCTTGCTCTTGTTCTGTAATGCCGCTGAAGAACTTCACATATTTAGAACTAGATTATTTGTGTATTTCTTGATGAGATTGTGTCACTTACAGGGATCATCAAGCGGCCTCCGTAGTCTAGAGGTAACGTTCCCACCTCATGACTCGTGGTACGCGGGTTCAAACCCGGCGGAGGTCGTGGAATTTTTAAGGGCGGAAAAATTCAGGGAACAAGTCCTCCGGGAGGGACTTTAAGCCGTGGGTCCCGTGTCGTAGCTTTACGGCACGTAAAAGAACCTCATATCTCCAAAGGAGGTCACTGAGCCAAATTCAAGGTCATTTCCCGCCCAACAGTAGTCTCTAACGCCTCTGATAGAGGGGGAGAAGCATTATAGATACCGCCAAGCCAGTAGAGGCCGAAATCGCTGGTTCGGTCGGGACTGATGGTACGCACCAATATCGGTAGGGTATAGAGACTGGTAGAATATCATGGAGGGAAGCACAATGGACCAGTACTGGTCTAAGTGCATGGGGAAACCCACCCTCTCCAATAACTAACTACAGGGATCATATTTGATAGTGGATTTCAGGATACTTCCTCGTTTGTACTCTTCACCAAATATTATCATATGTTGAAATCACGGAGGTTAATAAGATGGCTAACGACTGTATCAGGCATGAGAGAGACGGCGAGTGCATACGCCTTCAACATTCGAATCTGAAAAGAATTGCCATTTCCAGAAAATTAAGCGTACGTGAGAGAATAACCTTAAAGTTCAACTTCAAAAATGTAGCGCGAGTGAAAGGAAACAGGGCTTGAGTGTTTCAGGATAGGGATCAGTTGAGAGGTTCTGTGAACTAATAAAATTTCGGGCTCCATAAATAGCTGAGAATATTTTAAAGTTATATGACCCTGGGTTCAAACGTCGACCAAGGTACCAACTATCCTTATTGAGGGTTCGCTTTCCTCGGTATTTCCAGGCAAATATTCGGATAGTCCCACAAACAAGGCCATGGCCGATTCTTTCCACATTTTCCAGTTCATTATTTTCTAATCGTCCTGTCATTCGATGCTATATAAAGTGAGCTATTGACATCATTGTTAAATGAACCGTAAACAAAAACATATGTAGGTAAAGTTCTTAATTAACACCGTTCAGCATAGTCCCAATATAAGAGCCAATATTCGCTCAGCAAACCAAGGAATTGTCTGCCTTTTATGAATTTGAAAGCTAGTTCGCATATTTACATTAGTTCGCCACTCAATCCGATCTTGAACCAGAAGAATCCAATAGCGATCACTGTATCTTATTTCTTTAAGATCCAGCTTTATGTGGAAATGGCTTACCTAAACGTTTCTTTGTATTCTGCATAGTTTCTACAAGTTATTGTTGTGTGAGGAAAGGAAACTAAGAAATATATCTAAACAATTATCAGTTTCGTTCCAAAGGAAACAGGTGCGAAGTAGAATTTACACCCAAAACAGAAGTCAACTTAATTAAACCCACTGGTGCTTTTCTTGCCTGATTTAAGTCCAGGTAAAATATTTGGACGCTGAATGTGATCACATTTTATACACAATTATGGCCGTTGGCTGATGATCACGAGAAGTTTTCTGATCGTGAGATGGAATGAAGACACCAACCTAAGGTGTTCGTTCTTTCTAGTTGGACACTGGAAACGCAATTAACCCCATAATGTGGCATGTAGACTCTTTGCTAGGTAAGGACTGCGAAATAAGCAACTATACAACGTCCGTTGCTTTGCAAACATCTGCCGTTGCTAGGCAGTTGCTCAGTGGGAACCCCAACAGATACGAACGGAACAATTGCACTGCAACAGAGGAACATTTTTCTGTGCGGTCCGTGCCTAGACGTTATAAGCAGGACAGAGTGATGGTCATTACAGAAATAGTACTTGACTTAATGAAACAAAATGGCTGCTAGTATTCATAGGCTGCTCAAAGTCATGGCATTTAATGAAAATGACATTTGAAGGCGGCGCTGTTAGCTCAGTAAACAGCTGCAAGATTTACATATAGATGTGGCTCTGCTCTCAGAGACACATCTCAAACCCCATGAAAGGTTGTTCATAGAAAATTATTTCTTTTATCGGTCTGACAGCTTCCTTGTAAGAAAAGGCATTCCCCATGCTCGTGTAGACGTATGTTATATGTATGATACGTACACTGGACATTGGTGAAGCCTATTAATAAGAGACAACCTCATCTTCTCGTCAGAGATGATGATGTAAGGGTTCAGTTGCAAAAAAAAAAAAAATAACGAAGAAATCTGTGGTCGTGATCTTCAAAGGGCTTGGTGCAAGACGAACTGAGTGGCGGTAAACCGCCAGTCGTAAAGTGACTCTGATTCTGAAAGTAATTTTGTCCAGTGAAATGAATGGGAATTAGCTTCGGTTCTTTAACCATATGTGGAGGCGACAAATTGTATAGCTCACAAATTGATCGTAACATATGAAGAAAATTTATGGTCTTTCCCTTCTAATATTTCGAGTAACGTGAATAAACTGTATGTATCTTTATTTATTGCTAGTGGGGTGGGACTAAGTCCATTGTACTGCGGCCACTTGTGGCCTATCATCTGGGGCTGGTAAACCCCAGATGATAGGTGAAGGTGATTGTGGAGCAATTGGTGGAATGAAGACTGGCAGGGGAAACCGAAGTACTCGGAGAAAACCTGCCCCAGCGCCACTTTGTCCACCACAAATCTCACTTGACCAGACCCGGGATCGAACCCGGGCCGCCGCGATGGGAAGCCAGCGACTAACCGCTTGAGCTATGGTGCGGTCCTACTTAGATGTAACTAACATTCATTTTGCCTGTGGTTCTGTATGGGGGTAAAACTTGGTTTCTGGCATTTAGGGAGGAACGTAGACTGAGGGTGTTTGAGAACAGTGTGCTGAGGAGAATATTTGGATCGAAAAGAGATGAAGTAACGGGAGGTGGGAGAAAACTACATAATGAGGAAGTTCATAACTTGTACTTTAGTCCAAGTATAATTAGAATGATCAAATTAAGGAGGATGAGGTTGGCAGGGCATGCAGCACGAATGATGAAGAAGAGAAATGCATATAGGGATATTGGTGGGAAAGCCAAAAGGAAAGAGACCACTAGGAAGACCAAGGCGTAGGTGGGTGGACAATATTAAAATGAATCTTAGAGATAGAGAATGGGATGGTATGGACTGAATCGATCTAGCTCAGCGTAGAAACCAGTGGAGGGCTCTTGTGAACGCGCCAATGAACCTTCGGGTTCCATAAAATGCTGGGAAGTTCTTGAGTAGCTGCACATTTGGCGGCTTCTCAAGAAGGGCTCAGCTCCATGAGTGAGTGAGTGAGTGACGAATGTAACTAACATTCAGTGGTAAAATTGTTTTATTTTATTTTTTCATCAGTTTATAATATTATAGATCACCTTCAGAATATTAACTGCGAAAGTGTGCGGGTTTGAATGTACATATCATTCGCTCAGGGCCATACTGTACGTCCGTTCCTTGTCTCCCTCTCTTCGGAGCGTCTTATCTTTTCTCTGATCACTTATAACTGTCGTCAGACCATTCAAGTTGATTGTGTCAAACATGATTTTAACAGAAGAGAACATTTTTGTTCTGTATATTTCTATATATATACAGTTCTGAACTGTATATGTCTGTAGGAATTCCGAAAGAGAAAACACATAGAAGAATAGGGAATATTATAAGAGCATAAAGAGAAAGATAGAGAAAGAAAACAGGAAGCAAGCTTGAAAGGTTAATTCCCCAGACGGACACACTACCAACATGGCCGCACCGCGAGAGTGTGCAGTGAGTCCACCATTGGGGGATATACATCATAATCCATGTGTCGAGTCGCTTGGGGACATCATTTCAAGCTTGCAGGCTAGGTTAGGTAGTTCTAGCATAGCCCCAAACCGTCTGCATGAGGACTGGAAAATTTTTGCTGTAATTTGTGCGGGAGGGTTCATCTCTAGGGATCTCATTTTACTCGAGCTAATGGGGACCCCCGTGCGCGTTATCAATTCCAATTCCAAAGGGGGGCCACTAGAGGACAGAGGTGGGAAGGGAGGGGTGAGCTGTATAACGGCTCGTGTTATTGTTAGGGGCGAAGTAGTAACTGGACCGGTATGGTAGGGAGACTACCCTCCTGGGGATGTACGAGTATACCCTCTGTACAGTAAGCAGTGCAAGTCTATATACACAGTACGCTCTGATGTTGGCTCCAGAGACAGTGGCGGACTGTCTTAAAGATTGGATTAGCTTCCAAATCAGCAAAGTAATACCAGCTATTTTGTGCCGCACTTGGTTCTAATTTAATACCCTTTATTATTATTATTATTATTATTATT